>NW_026907241.1:0-56929 GCF_033978795.1 Nerophis ophidion | reverse complement strand
GGAGTTTTACTCGAAACATATGCTTTTTTAAATCTTGCAAATGCAAAAAGTAGTTTTTTACTCAATATGACTATAATGTTCTTAGAATCCTGAGATAATGCGAAAAAAGCTATAAAAATGTATTCAAACATAACTTCTAAACAACACATGCAAAATGGCTAATAATGCCTAGAGATATGTATTTTTGTTAGTAGTACTAGAAAAATGATCTTGTGTAAGGTTTCTAAAGACACAAGTTAGTTTTTTTATTCAATATAACAGTGTGACTGTCAACCTAAACATGAAAGGTTTATAATCATAACTCCAAAACCAAACATGAACTTTGTCTAAAAAAGCCTGTAATATTGAATTTATGTGAGTTTGACCTGAATCAGGTATTTTGGAAAGGTTCAAAAATACAAAAATCAGGTTTTACTGGCCTCATATTGGTCAAACTCAAAATGTCAGTTTATGAAACATAACTCCAAAAATACACATGCAATATGTCTAATAATGCCTGAAGAAATGCATCTTTGAGAGTTTCCCTGAAAAAAAAACATTTGGTACCGTTTGCAAAAACAAAAAGTAATGTTTTACTCAATTTGACAGTAATGTACTTAGAATCCTGAGATAATGCGAATAAAGCAATAAAAATGTATTCCAACATAATTCCTAATCCAAACGTGCAAAGTGTCTAAAAATGCCTGTGATATTGAATACATGTGAGTTTTACTAGATACAGTTGTTTTTCTATGGTTTGCAAATACAAAAATGAGGTATTACTCAATATGACTGTATACTGTAACACTCAATATGACAGTTATTTAAACATAACTCCTACACCACACATGGAAAATGGCTAATATTTCCTGAAATAATGCATCTTTGGGAGTTTTACTCGAAACATATGCTTTTTTAAATCTTGCAAATGCAAAAAGTAGTTTTTTACTCAATATGACTATAATGTTCTTAGAATCCTGAGATAATGCGAAAAAAGCAATAAAAATGTATTCAAACATAACTTCTAAACAACACATGCAAAATGGCTAATAATGCCTAGAGATATGTATTTTTGTTAGTAGTACTAGAAAAATGATCTTTTGTAAGGTTTCTAAAGACACAAGTTAGTTTTTTTATTCAATATAACAGTGTGACTGTAAACCTAAATATGAAAGGTTTATAATCATAACTCCAAAACCAAACATTAACTTTGTCTAAAAAAGCCTGTAATATTGAATTTATGTGAGTTTGACCTGAATCAGGTATTTTGGAAAGGTTCAAAAATACAAAAGTCAGGTTTTACTGGCCTCATATTGGTCAAACTCAAAATGTCAGTTTATGAAACATAACTCCTAAAATACACATGCAATATGTCTAATAATGCCTGAAGAAATGCATCTTTGAGAGTTTTCCTGAAAAAAAAAACATTTGGTACCGTTTGCAAAAACAAAAAGTAATGTTTTACTTAATTTGACAGTTATGTACTTAGAATCCTGAGATAATGCGAATAAAGCAATAAAAATGTATTCCAACATAATTCCTAATCCAAACGTGCAAAGTGTCTAAAAATGCCTGTGATATTGAATACATGTGAGTTTTACTAGATACAGTTGTTTTTCTATGGTTTGCAAATACAAAAATGAGGTAATACTCAATATGACTGTATACTGTAACACTCAATATGACAGTTATTTAAACATAACTCCTACACCACACATGGAAAATGGCTAATAATGCCTGAAATAATGCATCTTTGGGAGTTTTACTCGAAACATATGCTTTTTTAAATCTTGCAAATGCAAAAAGTAGTTTTTTACTCAATATGACTATAATGTTCTTAGAATCCTGAGATAATGCGAAAAAAGCAATAAAAATGTATTCAAACATAACTTCTAAACAACACATGCAAAATGGCTAATAATGCCTATAGATATGTATTTTTGTTAGTAGTACTAGAAAAATGATCTTTTGTAAGGTTTCTAAAGACACAAGTTAGTTTTTTTATTCAATATAACAGTGTGACTGTAAACCTAAATATGAAAGGTTTATAATCATAACTCCAAAACCAAACATGAACTTTGTCTAAAAAAGCCTGTAATATTGAATTTATGTGAGTTTGACCTGAATCAGGTATTTTGGAAAGGTTCAAAAATACAAAAATCAGGTTTTACTGGCCTCATATTGGTCAAACTCAAAATGTCAGTTTACGAAACATAACTCCTAAAATACACATGCAATATGTCTAATAATGCCTGAAGAAATGCATCTTTGAGAGTTTTCCTGAAAATAAACCATTTGGTACCGTTTGCAAAAACAAAAAGTAATGTTTTACTCAATTCGACAGTTATGTACTTAGAATCCTGAGATAATGCGAATAAAGCAATAAAAATGTATTCCAACATAATTCCTAATCCAAACGTGCAAAGTGTCTAAAAATGCCTGTGATATTGAATACATGTGAGTTTTACTAGATACAGTTGTTTTTCTATGGTTTGCAAATACAAAAATGAGGTATTACTCAATATGACTGTATACTGCAACACTCAATATGACAGTTATTTAAACATAACTCCTACACCACACATGGAAAATGGCTAATAATTCCTGAAATAATGCATCTTTGGGAGTTTTACTCGAAACATATGCTTTTTTAAATCTTGCAAATGCAAAAAGTAGTTTTTTACTCAATATGACTATAATGTTCTTAGAATCCTGAGATAATGCGAAAAAAGCAATAAAAATGTATTCAAACATAACTTCTAAACAACACATGCAAAATGGCTAATAATGCCTAGAGATATGTATTTTTGTTAGTAGTACTAGAAAAATGATCTTTTGTAAGGTTTCTAAAGACACAAGTTAGTTTTTTATTCAATATAACAGTGTGACTGTCAACCTAAATATGAAAGGTTTATAATCATAACTCCAAAACCAAACATGAACTTTGTCTAAAAAAGCCTGTAATATTGAATTTATGTGAGTTTGACCTGAATCAGGTATTTTGGAAAGGTTCAAAAATACAAAAATCAGGTTTTACTGGCCTCATATTGGTCAAACTCAAAATGTCAGTTTATGAAACATAACTCCAAAAATACACATGCAATATGTCCAATAATGCCTGAAGAAATGCATCTTTGAGAGTTTCCCTGAAAAAAAACATTTGGTACCGTTTGCAAAAACAAAAAGTAATGTTTTACTCAATTTGACAGTAATGTACTTAGAATCCTGAGATAATGCGAATAAAGCAATAAAAATGTATTCCAACATAATTCCTAATCCAAACGTGCAAAGTGTCTAAAAATGCCTGTGATATTGAATACATGTGAGTTTTACTAGATACAGTTGTTTTTCTATGGTTTCCAAATACAAAAATGAGGTATTACTCAATATGACTGTATACTGTAACACTCAATATGACAGTTATTTAAACATAACTCCTACACCACACATGGAAAATGGCTAATAATTCCTGAAATAATGCATCTTTGGGAGTTTTACTCGAAACATATGCTTTTTTAAATCTTGCAAATGCAAAAAGTAGTTTTTTACTCAATATGACTACAATGTTCTTAGAATCTGAGATAATGCGAAAAAAGCAATAAAAATGTATTCAAACATAACTTCTAAACAACACATGCAAAATGGCTAATAATACCTACAGATATGTATTTTTGTTAGTAGTACTAGAAAAATTATCTTTTGTAAGGTTTCTAAAGACACAAGTTAGTTTTTTATTCAATATAACAGTGTGACTGTCAACCTAAATATGAAAGGTTTATAATCATAACTCCAAAACCAAACATGAACTTTGTCTAAAAAAGCCTGTAATATTGAATTTATGTGAGTTTGACCTGAATCAGGTATTTTGGAAAGGTTCAAAAATACAAAAATCAGGTTTTACTGGCCTCATATTGGTCAAACTCAAAATGTCAGTTTATGAAACATAATCCAAAAATACACATGCAATATGTCTAATAATGCCTGAAGAAATGCATCTTTGAGAGTTTCCCTGAAAAAAAACATTTGGTACCGTTTGCAAAAACAAAAAGTAATGTTTAACTCTATTTGACAGTAATGTACTTAGAATCCTGAGATAATGCGAATAAAGCAATAAAAATATATTCCAACATAATTCCTAATCCAAACGTGCAAAGTGTCTAAAAATGCCTGTGATATTGAATACATGTGAGTTTTACTAGATACAGTTGTTTTTCTATGGTTTGCAAATACAAAAATGAGGTATTACTCAATATGACTGTATACTGTAACACTCAATATGACAGTTATTTAAACATAACTCCTACACCACACATGGAAAATGGCTAATAATTCCTGAAATAATGCATCTTTGGGAGTTTTACTCGAAACATATGCTTTTTTAAATCTTGCAAATGCAAAAAGTAGTTTTTTACTCAATATGACTACAATGTTCTTAGAATCTGAGATAATGCGAAAAAAGCAATAAAAATGTATTCAAACATAACTTCTAAACAACACATGCAAAATGGCTAATAATACCTACAGATATGTATTTTTGTTAGTAGTACTAGAAAAATGATCTTTTGTAAGGTTTCTAAAGACACAAGTTAGTTTTTTATTCAATATAACAGAGTGACTGTCAACCTAAATATGAAAGGTTTATAATCATAACTCCAAAACCAAACATGAACTTTGTCTAAAAAAGCCTGTAATATTGAATTTATGTGAGTTTGACCTGAATCAGGTATTTTGGAAAGGTTCAAAAATACAAAAATCAGGTTTTACTGGCCTCATATTGGTCAAACTCAAAATGTCAGTTTATGAAACATAACTCCAAAAATACACATGCAATATGTCTAATAATGCCTGAAGAAATGCATCTTTGAGAGTTTCCCTGAAAAAAAAACATTTGGTACCGTTTGCAAAAACAAAAAGTAATGTTTTACTCAATTTGACAGTAATGTACTTAGAATCCTGAGATAATGCGAATAAAGCAATAAAAATGTATTCCAACATAATTCCTAATCCAAACGTGCAAAGTGTCTAAAAATGCCTGTGATATTGAATACATGTGAGTTTTACTAGATACAGTTGTTTTTCTATGGTTTGCAAATACAAAAATGAGGTATTACTCAATATGACTGTATACTGTAACACTCAATATGACAGTTATTTAAACATAACTCCTACACCACACATGGAAAATGGCTAATAATTCCTGAAATAATGCATCTTTGGGAGTTTTACTCGAAACATATGCTTTCTTAAATCTTGCAAATGCAAAAAGTAGTTTTTTACTCAATATGACTACAATGTTCTTAGAATCTGAGATAATGCGAAAAAAGCAATAAAAATGTATTCAAACATAACTTCTAAACAACACATGCAAAATGGCTAATAATACCTACAGATATGTATTTTTGTTAGTAGTACTAGAAAAATGATCTTTTGTAAGGTTTCTAAAGACACAAGTTAGTTTTTTATTCAATATAACAGAGTGACTGTCAACCTAAATATGAAAGGTTTATAATCATAACTCCAAAACCAAACATGAAATTTGTCTAAAAAAGCCTGTAATATTTAATTTATGTGAGTTTGACCTGAATCAGGTATTTTGGAAAGGTTCAAAAATACAAAAATCAGGTTTTACTGGCCTCATATTGGTCAAACTCAAAATGTCAGTTTATGAAACATAACTCCAAAAATACACATGCAATATGTCTAATAATGCCTGAAGAAATGCATCTTTGAGAGTTTCCCTGAAAAAAAAAACATTTGGTACCGTTTGCAAAAACAAAAAGTAATGTTTTACTCAATTTGACAGTAATGTACTTAGAATCCTGAGATAATGCGAATAAAGCAATAAAAATGTATTCCAACATAATTCCTAATCCAAACGTGCAAAGTGTCTAAAAATGCCTGTGATATTGAATACATGTGAGTTTTACTAGATACAGTTGTTTTTCTATGGTTTGCAAATACAAAAATGAGGTATTACTCAATATGACTGTATACTGTAACACTCAATATGACAGTTATTTAAACATAACTCCTACACCACACATGGAAAATGGCTAATAATACCTGAAATAATGCATCTTTGGGAGTTTTACTCGAAACATATGCTTTTTTAAATCTTGCAAATGCAAAAAGTAGTTTTTTACTCAATATGACTATAATGTTCTTAGAATCCTGAGATAATGCGAAAAAAGCAATAAAAATGTATTCAAACATAACTTCTAAACAACACATGCAAAATGGCTAATAATGCCTAGAGATATGTATTTTTGTTAGTAGTACTAGAAAAATGATCTTTTGTAAGGTTTCTAAAGACACAAGTTAGTTTTTTTATTCAATATAACAGTGTGACTGTCAACCTAAACATGAAAGGTTTATAATCATAACTCCAAAACCAAACATGAACTTTGTCTAAAAAAGCCTGTAATATTGAATTTATGTGAGTTTGACCTGAATCAGGTATTTTGGAAAGGTTCAAAAATACAAAAATCAGGTTTTACTGGCCTCATATTGGTCAAACTCAAAATGTCAGTTTATGAAACATAACTCCAAAAATACACATGCAATATGTCTAATAATGCCTGAAGAAATGCATCTTTGAGAGTTTTCCCTAAAAAAAACATTTGGTACCGTTTGCAAAACAAAAAGTAATGTTTTACTCAATTTGACAGTAATGTACTTAGAATCCTGAGATAATGCGAATAAAGCAATAAAATGTATTCCAACATAATTCCTAATCCAAACGTGCAAAGTGTCTAAAAATGCCTGTGATATTGAATACATGTGAGTTTTACTAGATACAGTTGTTTTTCTATGGTTTGCAAATACAAAAATGAGGTATTACTCAATATGACTGTATACTGTAACACTCAATATGACAGTTATTTAAACATAACTCCTACACCACACATGGAAAATGGCTAATATTTCCTGAAATAATGCATCTTTGGGAGTTTTACTCGAAACATATGCTTTTTTAAATCTTGCAAATGCAAAAAGTAGTTTTTTACTCAATATGACTATAATGTTCTTAGAATCCTGAGATAATGCGAAAAAAGCAATAAAAATGTATTCAAACATAACTTCTAAACAACACATGCAAAATGGCTAATAATGCCTAGAGATATGTATTTTTGTTAGTAGTACTAGAAAAATGATCTTTTGTAAGGTTTCTAAAGACACAAGTTAGTTTTTTTATTCAATATAACAGTGTGACTGTCAACCTAAATATGAAAGGTTTATAATCATAACTCCAAAACCAAACATGAACTTTGTCTAAAAAAGCCTGTAATATTGAATTTATGTGAGTTTGACCTGAATCAGGTTTTTTGGAAAGGTTCAAAAATACAAAAATCAGGTTTTACTGGCCTCATATTGGTCAAACTCAAAATGTCAGTTTATGAAACATAACTCCAAAAATACACATGCAATATGTCTAATAATGCCTGAAGAAATGCATCTTTGAGAGTTTCCCTGAAAAAAAAACATTTGGTACCGTTTGCAAAAACAAAAAGTAACGTTTTACTCAATTTGACAGTAATGTACGTAGAATCCTGAGATAATGCGAATAAAGCAATAAAAATGTATTCCAACATAATTCCTAATCCAAACGTGCAAAGTGTCTAAAAATGCCTGTGATATTGAATACATGTGAGTTTTACTAGATACAGTTGTTTTTCTATGGTTTGCAAATACAAAAATGAGGTAATACTCAATATGACTGTATACTGTAACACTCAATATGACAGTTATTTAAACATAACTCCTACACCACACATGGAAAATGGCTAATAATGCCTGAAATAATGCATCTTTGGGAGTTTTACTCGAAACATATGCTTTTTTAAATCTTGCAAATGCAAAAAGTAGTTTTTTACTCAATATGACTATAATGTTCTTAGAATCCTGAGATAATGCGAAAAAAGCAATAAAAATGTATTCAAACATAACTTCTAAACAACACATGCAAAATGGCTAATAATGCCTAGAGATATGTATTTTTGTTAGTAGTACTAGAAAAATGATCTTTTGTAAGGTTTCTAAAGACACAAGTTAGTTTTTTTATTCAATATAACAGTGTGACTGTAAACCTAAATATGAAAGGTTTATAATCATAACTCCAAAACCAAACATTAACTTTGTCTAAAAAAGCCTGTAATATTGAATTTATGTGAGTTTGACCTGAATCAGGTATTTTGGAAAGGTTCAAAAATACAAAAGTCAGGTTTTACTGGCCTCATATTGGTCAAACTCAAAATGTCAGTTTATGAAACATAACTCCTAAAATACACATGCAATATGTCTAATAATGCCTGAAGAAATGCATCTTTGAGAGTTTTCCTGAAAAAAAAAACATTTGGTACCGTTTGCAAAAACAAAAAGTAATGTTTTACTTAATTTGACAGTAATGTACTTAGAATCCTGAGATAATGCGAATAAAGCAATAAAAATGTATTCCAACATAATTCCTAATCCAAACGTGCAAAGTGTCTAAAAATGCCTGTGATATTGAATACATGTGAGTTTTACTAGATACAGTTGTTTTTCTATGGTTTGCAAATACAAAAATGAGGTAATACTCAATATGACTGTATACTGTAACACTCAATATGACAGTTATTTAAACATAACTCCTACACCACACATGGAAAATGGCTAATAATGCCTGAAATAATGCATCTTTGGGAGTTTTACTCGAAGCATATGCTTTTTTAAATCTTGCAAATGCAAAAAGTAGTTTTTTACTCAATATGACTATAATGTTCTTAGAATCCTGAGATAATGCGAAAAAAGCAATAAAAATGTATTCAAACATAACTTCTAAACAACACATGCAAAATGGCTAATAATGCCTAGAGATATGTATTTTTGTTAGTAGTACTGGAAAAATGATCTTTTGTAAGGTTTCTAAAGACACAAGTTAGTTTTTTTATTCAATATAACAGTGTGACTGTAAACCTAAATATGAAAGGTTTATAATCATAACTCCAAAACCAAACATGAACTTTGTCTAAAAAAGCCTGTAATATTGAATTTATGTGAGTTTGACCTGAATCAGGTATTTTGGAAAGGTTCAAAAATACAAAAATCAGGTTTTACTGGCCTCATATTGGTCAAACTCAAAATGTCAGTTTATGAAACATAACTCCAAAAATACACATGCAATATGTCTAATAATGCCTGAAGAAATTTATCTTTGAGAGTTTCCCTGAAAAAAAACATTTGGTACCGTTTGCAAAAACAAAAAGTAATGTTTTACTCAATTTGACAGTAATGTACTTAGAATCCTGAGATAATGCGAATAAAGCAATAAAAATGTATTCCAACATAATTCCTAATCCAAACGTGCAAAGTGTCTAAAAATGCCTGTGATTTTGAATACATGTGAGTTTTACTAGATACAGTTGTTTTTCTATGGTTTCCAAATACAAAAATGAGGTTTTACTCAATATGACTGTATACTGTAACACTCAATATGACAGTTATTTAAACATAACTCCTACACCACACATGGAAAATGGCTAATAATTCCTGAAATAATGCATCTTTGGGAGTTTTACTCGAAACATATGCTTTTTTAAATCTTGCAAATGCAAAAAGTAGTTTTTTACTCAATATGACTACAATGTTCTTAGAATCTGAGATAATGCGAAAAAAGCAATAAAAATGTATTCAAACATAACTTCTAAACAACACATGCAAAATGGCTAATAATACCTACAGATATGTATTTTTGTTAGTAGTACTAGAAAAATGATCTTTTGTAAGGTTTCTAAAGACACAAGTTAGTTTTTTATTCAATATAACAGTGTGACTGTCAACCTAAATATGAAAGGTTTATAATCATAACTCCAAAACCAAACATGAACTTTGTCTAAAAAAGCCTGTAATATTGAATTTATGTGAGTTTGACCTGAATCAGGTATTTTGGAAAGGTTCAAAAATACAAAAATCAGGTTTTACTGGCCTCATATTGGTCAAACTCAAAATGTCAGTTTATGAAACATAACTCCAAAAATACACATGCAATATGTCTAATAATGCCTGAAGAAATGCATCTTTGAGAGTTTCCCTGAAAAAAAACATTTGGTACCGTTTGCAAAAACAAAAAGTAATGTTTTACTCAATTTGACAGTAATGTACTTAGAATCCTGAGATAATGCGAATAAAGCAAAAAAAATGTATTCCAACATAATTCCTAATCCAAACGTGCAAAGTGTCTAAAAATGCCTGTGATATTGAATACATGTGAGTTTTACTAGATACAGTTGTTTTTCTATGGTTTGCAAATACAAAAATGAGGTATTACTCAATATGACTGTATACTGTAACACTCAATATGACAGTTATTTAAACATAACTCCTACACCACACATGGAAAATGGCTAATAATTCCTGAAATAATGCATCTTTGGGAGTTTTACTCGAAACATATGCTTTTTTAAATCTTGCAAATGCAAAAAGTAGTTTTTTACTCAATATGACTACAATGTTCTTAGAATCTGAGATAATGCGAAAAAAGGAATAAAAATGTATTCAAACATAACTTCTAAACAACACATGCAAAATGGCTAATAATACCTACAGATATGTATTTTTGTTAGTAGTACTAGAAAAATGATCTTTTGTAAGGTTTCTAAAGACACAAGTTAGTTTTTTATTCAATATAACAGAGTGACTGTCAACCTAAATATGAAAGGTTTATAATCATAACTCCAAAACCAAACATGAAATTTGTCTAAAAAAGCCTGTAATATTGAATTTATGTGAGTTTGACCTGAATCAGGTATTTTGGAAAGGTTCAAAAATACAAAAATCAGGTTTTACTGGCCTCATATTGGTCAAACTCAAAATGTCAGTTTATGAAACATAACTCCAAAAACACACATGCAATATGTCTAATAATGCCTGAAGAAATGCATCTTTGAGAGTTTCCCTGAAAAAAAAACATTTGGTACCGTTTGCAAAAACAAAAAGTAATGTTTTACTCAATTTGACAGTAATGTACTTAGAATCCTGAGATAATGCGAATAAAGCAATAAAAATGTATTCCAACATAATTCCTAATCCAAACGTGCAAAGTGTCTAAAAATGCCTGTGATATTGAATACATGTGAGTTTTACTAGATACAGTTGTTTTTCTATGGTTTGCAAATACAAAAATGAGGTATTACTCAATATGACTGTGTACTGTAACACTCAATACGACAGTTATTTAAACATAACTCCTACACCACACAGGGAAAATGGCTAATAATGCCTGAAATAATGCATCTTTGGGAGTTTTACTCGAAACATATGCTTTTTTAAATCTTGCAAATGCAAAAAGTAGTTTTTTACTCAATATGACTATAATGTTCTTAGAATCCTGAGATAATGCGAAAAAAGCAATAAAAATGTATTCAAACATAACTTCTAAACAACACATGCAAAATGGCTAATAATGCCTAGATATATGTATTTTTGTTAGTAGTACTAGAAAAATGATCTTTTGTAAGGTTTCTAAAGACACAAGTTAGTTTTTTTTATTCAATTTAACAGTGTGACTGTCAACCTAAATATGAAAGGTTTATAATCATAACTCCAAAACCAAACATGAACTTTGTCTAAAAAAGCCTGTAATATTGAATTTATGTGAGTTTGACCTGAATCAGGTATTTTGGAAAGGTTCAAAAATACAAAAATCAGGTTTTACTGGCCTCATATTGGTCAAACTCAAAATGTCAGTTTATGAAACATAACTCCAAAAATTACACATGCAATATGTCTAATAATGCCTGAAGAAATGCATCTTTGAGAGTTTCCCTGAAAAAAAAACATTTGGTACCGTTTGCAAAAACAAAAAGTAATGTTTTACACAATTTGACAGTAATGTACTTAGAATCCTGAGATAATGCGAATAAAGCAATAAAAATGTATTCCAACATAATTCCTAATCCAAACGTGCAAAGTGTCTAAAAATGCCTGTGATATTGAATACATGTGAGTTTTACTAGATACAGTTGTTTTTCTATGGTTTGCAAATACAAAAATGAGGTATTACTCAATATGACTGTATACTGTAACACTCAATATGACAGTTATTTAAACATAACTCCTACACCACACATGGAAAATGGCTAATAATGCCTGAAATAATGCATCTTGGGAGTTTTACTCGAAACATATGCTTTTTTAAATCTTGCAAATGCAAAAAGTAGTTTTTTACTCAATATGACTATAATGTTCTTAGAATCCTGAGATAATGCGAAAAAAGCAATAGAAATGTATTCAAACATAACTTCTAAACAATACATGCAAAATGGCTAATAATGCCTAGAGATATGTATTTTTGTTAGTAGTACTAGAAAAATGATCTTTTGTAAGGTTTCTAAAGACACAAGTTAGTTTTTTTATTCAATATAACAGAGTGACTGTCAACCTAAATATGAAAGGTTTATAATCATAACTCCAAAACCAAACATTAACTTTGTCTAAAAAAGCCTGTAATATTGAATTTATGTGAGTTTGACCTGAATCAGGTATTTTGGAAAGGTTCAAAAATACAAAAATCAGGTTTTACTGGCCTCATATTGGTCAAACTCAAAATGTCAGTTAATGAAACATAACTCCTAAAATACACATGCAATATGTCTAATAATGCCTGAAGAAATGCATCTTTGAGAGTTTTCCTGAAAAAAAAACATTTGGTACCGTTTGCAAAAACAAAAAGTAATGTTTTACTTAATTTGACAGTTATGTACTTAGAATCCTGAGATAATGCGAATAAAGCAATAAAAATGTATTCCAACATAATTCCTAATCCAAACGTGCAAAGTGTCTAAAAATGCCTGTGATATTGAATACATGTGAGTTTTACTAGATACAGTTGTTTTTCTATGGTTTGCAAATACAAAAATGAGGTATTACTCAATATGACTGTATACTGTAACACTCAATATGACAGTTATTTAAACATAACTCCTACACCACACATGGAAAATGGCTAATAATTCCTGAAATAATGCATCTTTGGGAGTTTTACTCGAAACATATGCTTTTTTAAATCTTGCAAATGCAAAAAGTAGTTTTTTACTCAATATGACTACAATGTTCTTAGAATCTGAGATAATGCGAAAAAAGCAATAAAAATGTATTCAAACATAACTTCTAAACAACACATGCAAAATGGCTAATAATACCTACAGATATGTATTTTTGTTAGTAGTACTAGAAAAATGATCTTTTGTAAGGTTTCTAAAGACACAAGTTAGTTTTTTATTCAATATAACAGAGTGACTGTCAACCTAAATATGAAAGGTTTATAATCATAACTCCAAAACCAAACATGAAATTTGTCTAAAAAAGCCTGTAATATTGAATTTATGTGAGTTTGACCTGAATCAGGTATTTTGGAAAGGTTCAAAAATACAAAAATCAGGTTTTACTGGCCTCATATTGGTCAAACTCAAAATGTCAGTTTATGAAACATAACTCCAAAAACACACATGCAATATGTCTAATAATGCCTGAAGAAATGCATCTTTGAGAGTTTCCCTGAAAAAAAAACATTTGGTACCGTTTGCAAAAACAAAAAGTAATGTTTTACTCAATTTGACAGTAATGTACTTAGAATCCTGAGATAATGCGAATAAAGCAATAAAAATGTATTCCAACATAATTCCTAATCCAAACGTGCAAAGTGTCTAAAAATGCCTGTGATATTGAATACATGTGAGTTTTACTAGATACAGTTGTTTTTCTATGGTTTGCAAATACAAAAATGAGGTATTACTCAATATGACTGTGTACTGTAACACTCAATATGACAGTTATTTAAACATAACTCCTACACCACACATGGAAAATGGCTAATAATGCCTGAAATAATGCATCTTTGGGAGTTTTACTCGAAACATATGCTTTTTTAAATCTTGCAAATGCAAAAAGTAGTTTTTTACTCAATATGACTATAATGTTCTTAGAATCCTGAGATAATGCGAAAAAAGCAATAAAAATGTATTCAAACATAACTTCTAAACAACACATGCAAAATGGCTAATAATGCCTAGATATATGTATTTTTGTTTTAGTAGTACTAGAAAAATGATCTTTTGTAAGGTTTCTAAAGACACAAGTTAGTTTTTTTATTCAATATAACAGTGTGACTGTCAACCTAAATATGAAAGGTTTATAATCATAACTCCAAAACCAAACATGAACTTTGTCTAAAAAAGCCTGTAATATTGAATTTATGTGAGTTTGACCTGAATCAGGTATTTTGGAAAGGTTCAAAAATACAAAAATCAGGTTTTACTGGCCTCATATTGGTCAAACTCAAAATGTCAGTTTATGAAACATAACTCCAAAAATACACATGCAATATGTCTAATAATGCCTGAAGAAATGCATCTTTGAGAGTTTCCCTGAAAAAAAAACATTTGGTACCGTTTGCAAAAACAAAAAGTAATGTTTTACTCAATTTGACAGTAATGTACTTAGAATCCTGAGATAATGCGAATAAAGCAATAAAAATGTATTCCAACATAATTCCTAATCCAAACGTGCAAAGTGTCTAAAAATGCCTGTGATATTGAATACATGTGAGTTTTACTAGATACAGTTGTTTTTCTATGGTTTGCAAATACAAAAAATTAGGTATTACTCAATATGACTGTATACTGTAACACTCAATATGACAGTTATTTAAACATAACTCCTACACCACACATGGAAAATGGCTAATAATGCCTGAAATAATGCATCTTTGGGAGTTTTACTCGAAACATATGCTTTTTTAAATCTTGCAAATGCAAAAAGTAGTTTTTTACTCAATATGACTATAATGTTCTTAGAATCCTGAGATAATGCGAAAAAAGCAATAGAAATGTATTCAAACATAACTTCTAAACAATACATGCAAAATGGCTAATAATGCCTAGAGATATGTATTTTTGTTAGTAGTACAAGAAAAATGATCTTTTGTAAGGTTTCTAAAGACACAAGTTAGTTTTTTTATTCAATATAACAGAGTGACTGTCAACCTAAATATGAAAGGTTTATAATCATAACTCCAAAACCAAACATTAACTTTGTCTAAAAAAGCCTGTAATATTGAATTTATGTGAGTTTGACCTGAATCAGGTATTTTGGAAAGGTTCAAAAATACAAAAATCAGGTTTTACTGGCCTCATATTGGTCAAACTCAAAATGTCAGTTAATGAAACATAACTCCTAAAATACACATGCAATATGTCTAATAATGCCTGAAGAAATGCATCTTTGAGAGTTTTCCTGAAAAAAAAACATTTGGTACCGTTTGCAAAAACAAAAAGTAATGTTTTACTTAATTTGACAGTTATGTACTTAGAATCCTGAGATAATGCGAATAAAGCAATAAAAATGTATTCCAACATAATTCCTAATCCAAACGTGCAAAGTGTCTAAAAATGCCTGTGATATTGAATACATGTGAGTTTTACTAGATACAGTTGTTTTTCTATGGTTTGCAAATACAAAAATGAGGTATTACTCAATATGACTGTATACTGTAACACTCAATATGACAGTTATTTAAACATAACTCCTACACCACACATGGAAAATGGCTAATAATTCCTGAAATAATGCATCTTTGGGAGTTTTACTCGAAACATATGCTTTTTTAAATCTTGCAAATGCAAAAAGTAGTTTTTTACTCAATATGACTATAATGTTCTTAGAATCCTGAGATAATGCGAAAAAAGCAATAAAAATGTATTCAAACATAACTTCTAAACAACACATGCAAAATGGCTAATAATGCCTTGAGATATGTATTTTTGTTAGTAGTACTAGAAAAATGATCTTTTGTAAGGTTTCTAAAGACACAAGTTAGTTTTTTTATTCAATATAACAGAGTGACTGTCAACCTAAATATGAAAGGTTTATAATCATAACTCCAAAACCAAACATGAACTTTGTCTAAAAAAGCCTGTAATATTGAATTTATGTGAGTTTGACCTGAATCAGGTATTTTGGAAAGGTTCAAAAATACAAAAATCAGGTTTTACTGGCCTCATATTGGTCAAACTAAAAATGTCAGTTTATGAAACATAACTCCAAAAATACACATGCAATATGTCTAATAATGCCTGAAGAAATGCATCTTTGAGAGTTTCCCTGAAAAAAAAAACATTTGGTACCGTTTGCAAAAACAAAAAGTAATGTTTTACTCAATTTGACAGTAATGTACTTAGAATCCTGAGATAATGCGAATAAAGCAATAAAAATGTATTCCAACATAATTCCTAATCCAAACGTGCAAAGTGTCTAAAAATGCCTGTGATATTGAATACATGTGAGTTTTACTAGATACAGTTGTTTTTCTATGGTTTGCAAATACAAAAATGAGGTATTACTCAATATGACTGTATACTGTAACACTCAATATGACAGTTATTTAAACATAACTCCTACACCACACATGGAAAATGGCTAATAATGCCTGAAATAATGCATCTTTGGGAGTTTTACTCGAAACATATGCTTTTTTAAATCTTGCAAATGCAAAAAGTAGTTTTTTACTCAATATGACTATAATGTTCTTAGAATCCTGAGATAATGCGAAAAAAGCAATAAAAATGTATTCAAACATAACTTCTAAACAACACATGCAAAATGGCTAGTAATGCCTAGAGATATGTATTGTTGTTAGTAGTACTAGAAAAATGATCTTTCGTAAGGTTTCTAAAGACACAAGTTAGTTTTTTTATTCAATATAACAGAGTGACTGTCAACCTAAATATGAAAGGTTTATAATCATAACTCCAAAACCAAACATGAACTTTGTCCAAAAAAGCCTGTAATATTGAATTTATGTGAGTTTGACCTGAATCAGGTATTTTGGAAAGGTTCAAAAATACAAAAATCAGGTTTTACTGGCCTCATATTGGTCAAACTCAAAATGTCAGTTTATGAAACATAACTCCAAAAAATACACATGCAATATGTCTAATAATGCCTGAAGAAATGCATCTTTGAGAGTTTCCCTGAAAAAAAAACATTTGGTACCGTTTGCAAAAACAAAAAGTAATGTTTTACTCAATTTGACAGTAATGTACTTAGAATCCTGAGATAATGCGAATAAAGCAATAAAAATGTATTCCAACATAATTCCTAATCCAAACGTGCAAAGTGTCTAAAAATGCCTGTGATATTGAATACATGTGAGTTTTACTAGATACAGTTGTTTTTCTATGGTTTGCAAATACAAAAAATGAGGTAATACTCAATATGACTGTATACTGTAACACTCAATATGACAGTTATTTAAACATAACTCCTACACCACACATGGAAAATGGCTAATAATGCCTGAAATAATGCATCTTTGGGAGTTTTACTCGAAACATATGCTTTTTAAATCTTGCAAATGCAAAAAGTAGTTTTTTACTCAATATGACTATAATGTTCTTAGAATCCTGAGATAATGCGAAAAAAGCAATAAAAATGTATTCAAACATAACTTCCAAACAACACATGCAAAATGGCTAATAATGCCTAGAGATATGTATTTTTGTTAGTAGTACTAGAAAAATGATCTTTTGTAAGGTTTCTAAAGACACAAGTTAGTTTTTTTATTCAATATAACAGTGTGACTGTAAACCTAAATATTAAAGGTTTATAATCATAACTCCAAAACCAAACATGAACTTTGTCTAAAAAAGCCTGTAATATTGAATTTATGTGAGTTTGACCTGAATCAGGTATTTTGGAAAGGTTCAAAAATACAAAAATCAGGTTTTACTGGCCTCATATTGGTCAAACTCAAAATGTCAGTTTATGAAACATAACTCCTAAAATACACATGCATTATGTCTAATAATAACTGAAGAAATGCATCTTTGAGAGTTTTCCTGAAAAAAAAAACATTTGGTACCGTTTGCAAAAACAAAAAGTAATGTTTTACTCAATTTGACAGTTATGTACTTAGAATCCTGAGATAATGCGAAAAAAGCAATAAAAATGTATTCCAACATAATTCCTAATCCAAACGTGCAAAGTGTCTAAAAATGCCTTTGATATTGAATACATGTGAGTTTTACTAGATACAGTTGTTTTTCTATGGTTTGCAAATACAAAAATGAGGTATTACTCAAATGACTGTATACTGTAACACTCAATATGACAGTTATTTAAACATAACTCCTACACCACACATGGAAAATGGCTAATAATGCCTGAAATAATGCATCTTTGGGAGTTTTACTCGAAACATATGCTTTTTTAAATCTTGCAAATGCAAAAAGTAGTTTTTTACTCAATATGACTATAATGTTCTTAGAATCCTGAGATAATGCGAAAAAAGCAATTAAAATGTATTCAAACATAACTTCTAAACAACACATGCAAAATGGCTAATAATGCCTAGAGATATGTATTTTTGTTAGTAGTACTAGAAAAATGATCTTTTGTAAGGTTTCTAAAGACACAAGTTAGTTTTTTTATTCAATATAACAGGGTGACTGTAAACCTAAATATTAAAGGTTTATAATCATAACTCCAAAACCAAACATGAACTTTGTCTAAAAAAGCCTGTAATATTGAATTTATGTGAGTTTGACCTGAATCAGGTATTTTGGAAAGGTTCAAAAATACAAAAATCAGGTTTTACTGGCCTCATATTGGTCAAACTCAAAATGTCAGTTTATGAAACATAACTCCTAAAATACACATGCTTTATGTCTAATAATAACTGAAGAAATGCATCTTTGAGAGTTTTCCTGAAAAAAAAAAAATTTGGTACCGTTTGCAAAAACAAAAAGTAATGTTTTACTCAATTTGACAGTTATGTACTTAGAATCCTGAGATAATGCGAAAAAAGCAATAAAAATGTATTCCAACATAATTCCTAATCCAAACGTGCAAAGTGTCTAAAAATGCCTTTGATATTGAATACATGTGAGTTTTACTAGATACAGTTGTTTTTCTATGGTTTGCAAATACAAAAATGAGGTATTACTCAATATGACTGTATACTGTAACACTCAATATGACAGTTATTTAAACATAACTCCTACACCACACATGGAAAATGGCTAATAATGCCTGAAATAATGCATCTTTGGGAGTTTTACTCGAAACATATGCTTTTTTAAATCTTGCAAATGCAAAAAGTAGTTTTTTACTCAATATGACTATAATGTTCTTAGAATCCTGAGATAATGCGAAAAAAGCAATAAAAATGTATTCAAACATAACTTCTAAACAACACATGCAAAATGGCTAATAATGCCTAGAGATATGTATTTTTGTTAGTAGTACTAGAAAAATGATCTTTTGTAAGGTTTCTAAAGACACAAGCTAGTTTTTTTATTCAATATAACAGTGTGACTGTCAACCTAAATATGAAAGGTTTATAATCATAACTCCCAAACCAAACATGAACTTTGTCTAAAAAAGCCTGTAATATTGAATTTATGTGAGTACGACCTGAATCAGGTATTTTGGAAAGGTTCAAAAATACAAAAATCAGGTTTTACTGGCCTCATATTGGTCAAACTCAAAATGTCAGTTTATGAAACATAACTCCTAAAATACACATGCAATATGTCTAATAATGCCTGAAGAAATGCATCTTTGAGAGTTTTCCTGAAAAAAAAACATTTGGTACCGTTTGCAAAAACAAAAAGTAATGTTTTACTCAATTCGACAGTTATGTACTTAGAATCCTGAGATAATGCGAATAAAGCAATAAAAATGTATTCCAACATAATTCCTAATCCAAACGTGCAAAGTGTCTAAAAATGCCTGTGATATTGAATACATGTGAGTTTTACTAGATACAGTTGTTTTTCTATGGTTTGCAAATACAAAAATGAGGTATTACTCAATATGACTGTATACTGTAACACTCAATATGACAGTTATTTAAACATAACTCCTACACCACACATGGAAAATGGCTAATAATGCCTGAAATAATGCATCTTTGGGAGTTTTACTCGAAACATATGCTTTTTTAAATCTTGCAAATGCAAAAAGTAGTTTTTTACTCAATATGACTATAATGTTCTTAGAATCCTGAGATAATGCGAAAAAAAGCAATAAAAATGTATTCAAACATAACTTCTAAACAACACATGCAAAATGGCTAATAATGCCTTGAGATATGTATTTTTGTTAGTAGTACTAGAAAAATGATCTTTTTAAAGGTTTCTAAAGACACAAGTTAGTTTTTTTATTCAATATAACAGAGTGACTGTCAACCTAAATATGAAAGGTTTATAATCATAACTCCAAAACCAAACATGAACTTTGTCTAAAAAAGCCTGTAATATTGAATTTATGTGAGTTTGATCTGAATCAGGTATTTTGGAAAGGTTCAAAAATACAAAAATCAGGTTTTACTGGCCTCATATTGGTCAAACTAAAAATGTCAGTTTATGAAACATAACTCCAAAAATACACATGCAATATGTCTAATAATGCCTGAAGAAATGCATCTTTGAGAGTTTCCCTGAAAAAAAAACATTTGGTACCGTTTGCAAAAACAAAAAGTAATGTTTTACTCAATTTGACAGTAATGTACTTAGAATCCTGAGATAATGCGAATAAAGCAATAAAAATGTATTCCAACATAATTCCTAATCCAAACGTGCAAAGTGTCTAAAAATGCCTGTGATATTGAATACATGTGAGTTTTACTAGATACAGTTGTTTTTCTATGGTTTGCAAATACAAAAATGAGGTATTACTCAATATGACTGTATACTGTAACACTCAATATGACAGTTATTTAAACATAACTCCTACACCACACATGGAAAATGGCTAATAATGCCTGAAATAATGCATCTTTGGGAGTTTTACTCGAAACATATGCTTTTTTAAATCTTGCAAATGCAAAAAGTAGTTTTTTAGTCAATATGACTATAATGTTCTTAGAATCCTGAGATAATGCGAAAAAAGCAATAAAAATGTATTCAAACATAACTTCTAAACAACACATGCAAAAGGGCTAGTAATGCCTAGAGATATGTATTTTTGTTAGTAGTACTAGAAAAATGATCTTTTGTAAGGTTTCTAAAGACACAAGTTAGTTTTTTTATTCAATATAACAGTGTGACTGTCAACCTAAATATGAAAGGTTTATAATCATAACTCCAAAACCAAACATGAACTTTGTCTAAAAAAGCCTGTAATATTGAATTTATGTGAGTTTGACCTGAATCAGGTATTTTGGAAAGGTTCAAAAATACAAAAATCAGGTTTTACTTGCCTCATATTGGTCAAACTAAAAATGTCAGTTTATGAAACATAACTCCAAAAATACACATGCAATATGTCTAATAATTCCTGAAGAAATGCATCTTTGAGAGTTTCCCTGAAAAAAAAACATTTGGTACCGTTTGCAAAAACAAAAAGTAATGTTTTACTCAATTTGACAGTAATGTACTTAGAATCCTGAGATAATGCGAATAAAGCAATAAAAATGTATTCCAACATAATTCCTAATCCAAACGTGCAAAGTGTCTAAAAATGCCTGTGATATTGAATACATGTGAGTTTTACTAGATACAGTTGTTTTTCTATGGTTTGCAAATACAAAAATGAGGTATTACTCAATATGACTGTATACTGTAACACTCAATATGACAGTTATTTAAACATAACTCCTACACCACACATGGAAAATGGCTAATAATGCCTGAAATAATGCATCTTTGGGAGTTTTACTCGAAACATATGCTTTTTTAAATCTTGCAAATGCAAAAAGTATTTTTTTACTCAATATGACTATAATGTTCTTAGAATCCTGAGATAATGCGAAAAAAGCAATAAAAATGTATTCAAACATAACTTCTAAACAACACATGCAAAATGGCTAATAATGCCTAGAGATATGTATTTTTGTTAGTAGTACTAGAAAAATGATCTTTTGTAAGGTTTCTAAAGACACAAGTTAGTTTTTTTATTCAATATAACAGTGTGACTGTAAACCTTAATATTACAGGTTTATAATCATAACTCCAAAACCAAACATGAAATTTGTCTAAAAAAGCCTGTAATATTGAATTTATGTGAGTTTGACCTGAATCAGGTATTTTGGAAAGGTTCAAAAATACAAAAATCAGGTTTTACTGGCCTCATATTGGTCAAACTCAAAATGTCAGTTTATGAAACATAACTCCTAAAATACACATGCAATATGTCTAATAATGCCTGAAGAAATGCATCTTTGAGAGTTTTCCTGAAAAAAAAACATTTGGTACCGTTTGCAAAAACAAAAAGTAATGTTTTACTCAATTTGACAGTTATGTACTTAGAATCCTGAGATAATGCGAATAAAGCAATAAAAATGTATTCCAACATAATTCCTAATCCAAACGTGCAAAGTGTCTAAAAATGCCTGTGATATTGAATACATGTGAGTTTTACTAGATACAGTTGTTTTTCTATGGTTTGCAAATACAAAAATGAGGTATTACTCAATATGACTGTATACTGTAACACTCAATATGACAGTTATTTAAACATAACTCCTACACCACACATGGAAAATGGCAAATAATTCCTGAAATAATGCATCTTTGGGAGTTTTACTCGAAACATATGCTTTTTTAAATCTTGCAAATGCAAAAAGTAGTTTTTTACTCAATTTGACTACAATGTTCTTAGAATCTGAGATAATGCGAAAAAAGCAATAAAAATGTATTCAAACATATTTTCTAAACAACAGATGCAAAATGGCTAATAATGCCTACAGATATGTATTTTTGTTAGTAGTACTAGAAAAATGATCTTTTGTAAGGTTTCTAAAGACACAAGTTAGTTTTTTTATTCAATATAACAGAGTGACTGTCAACCTAAATATGAAAGGTTTATAATCATAACTCCAAAACCAAACATGAACTTTGTCCAAAAAAGCCTGTAATATTGAATTTATGTGAGTTTGACCTGAATCAGGTATTTTGGAAAGGTTCAAAAATACAAAAATCAGGTTTTACTGGCCTCATATTGGTCAAACTCAAAATGTCAGTTTATGAAACATAACTCCAAAAATACACATGCAATATGTCTAATAATGCCTGAAGAAATGCATCTTTGAGAGTTTCCCTGAAAAAAAAACATTTGGTACCGTTTGCAAAAACAAAAAGTAATGTTTTACTCAATTTGACAGTAATGTACTTAGAATCCTGAGATAATGCGAATAAAGCAATAAAAATGTATTCCAACATAATTCCTAATCCAAACGTGCAAAGTGTCTAAAAATGCCTGTGATATTGAATACATGTGAGTTTTACTAGATACAGTTGTTTTTCTATGGTTTGCAAATACAAAAATGAGGTAATACTCAATATGACTGTATACTGTAACACTCAATATGACAGTTATTTAAACATAACTCCTACACCACACATGGAAAATGGCTAATAATGCCTGAAATAATGCATCTTTGGGAGTTTTACTCGAAACATATGCTTTTTTAAATCTTGCAAATGCAAAAAGTAGTTTTTTACTCAATATGACTATAATGTTCTTAGAATCCTGAGATAATGCGAAAAAAGCAATAAAAATGTATTCAAACATAACTTCTAAACAACACATGCAAAATGGCTAATAATGCCTAGAGATATGTATTTTTGTTAGTAGTACTAGAAAAATGATCTTTTGTAAGGTTTCTAAAGACACAAGTTAGTTTTTTTATTCAATATAACAGTGTGACTGTCAACCTAAATATGAAAGGTTTATAATCATAACTCCAAAACCAAACATGAAATTTGTCTAAAAAAGCCTGTAATATTGAATTTATGTGAGTTTGACCTGAATCAGGCATTTTGGAAAGGTTCAAAAATACAAAAATCAGGTTTTACTGGACTCATATTGGTCAAACTCAAAATGTCAGTTTATGAAACATAACTCCAAAAATACACATGCAATATGTCTAATAATGCCTGAAGAAATGCATCTTTGAGAGTTTCCCTGAAAAAAAAACTTTTGGTACCGTTTGCAAAAACAAAAAGTAATGTTTTACTCAATTTGACAGTAATGTACTTAGAATCCTGAGATAATGCGAATAAAGCAATAAAAATGTATTCCAACATAATTCCTAATCCAAACGTGCAAAGTGTCTAAAAAGGCCTGTGATATTGAATACATGTGAGTTTTACTAGATACAGTTGTTTTTCTATGGTTTGCAAATACAAAAATGAGGTATTACTCAATATGACTGTATACTGTAACACTCAATATGACAGTTATTTAAACATAACTCCTACACCACACATGGAAAATGGCAAATAATGCCTGAAATAATGCATCTTTGGGAGTTTTACTCGAAACATATGCTTTTTTAAATCTTGCAAATGCAAAAAGTAGTTTTTTACTCAATATGACTATAATGTTCTTAGAATCCTGAGATAATGCGAAAAAAGCAATAAAAATGTATTCAAACATAACTTCTAAACAACACATGCAAAATGGCTAATAATGCCTAGAGATATGTATTTTTGTTAGTAGTACTAGAAAAATGATCTTTTGTAAGGTTTCTGAAGACACAAGTTAGTTTTTTTATTCAATATAACAGTGTGACTGTCAACCTAAATATGAAAGGTTTATAATCATAACTCCAAAACCAAACATGAAATTTGTCTAAAAAAGCCTGTAATATTGAATTTATGTGAGTTTGACCTGAATCAGGTATTTTGGAAAGGTTCAAAAATACAAAAATCAGGTTTTACTGGCCTCATGTTGGTCAAACTCAAAATGTCAGTTTATGAAACATAACTCCAAAAATACACATGCAATATGTCTAATAATGCCTGAAGAAATGCATCTTTGAGAGTTTTCCTGAAAAAAAAAACATTTGGTACCGTTTGCAAAAACAAAAAGTAATGTTTTACTCAATTTGACAGTAATGTACTTAGAATCCTGAGATAATGCGAATAAAGCAATAAAAATGTATTCCAACATAATTCCTAATCCAAACGTGCAAAGTGTCTAAAAATGCCTGTGATATTGAATACATGTGAGTTTTACTAGATACAGTTGTTTTTCTATGGTTTGCAAATACAAAAATGAGGTATTACTCAATATGACTGTATACTGTAACACTCAATATGACAGTTATTTAAACATAACTCTTACACCACACATGGAAAATGGCTAATAATGCCTGAAATAATGCATCTTTGGGAGTTTTACTCGAAACATATGCTTTTTTAAATCTTGCAAATGCAAAAAGTAGTTTTTTACTCAATATGACTATAATGTTCTTAGAATCCTGAGATAATGCGAAAAAAGCAATAAAAATGTATTCAAACATAACTTCTAAACAACACATGCAAAATGGCTAATAATGCATACAGATATGTATTTTTGTTAGTAGTACTAGAAAAATGATCTTTTGTAAGGTTTCTAAAGACACAAGTTAGTTTTTTTATTCAATATAAGAGAGTGACTGTCAACCTAAATATGAAAGGTTTATAATCATAACTCCAAAACCAAACATGAACTCTGTCTAAAAAAGCCTGTAATATTGAATTTATGTGAGTTTGACCTGAATCAGGTATTTTGGAAAGGTTCAAAAATACAAAAATCAGGTTTTACTGGCCTCATATTGGTCAAACTCAAAATGTCAATTTATGAAACATAACTCCAAAAATACACATGCAATATGTCTAATAATGCCTGAAGAAATGCATCTTTGAGAGTTTCCCTGAAAAAAAAACTTTTGGTACCGTTTGCAAAAACAAAAAGTAATGTTTTACTCAATTTGACAGTAATGTACTTAGAATCCTGAGTTAATGCGAATAAAGCAATAAAAATGTATTCCAACATAATTCCTAATCCAAACGTGCAAAGTGTCTAAAAAGGCCTGTGATATTGAATACATGTGAGTTTTACTAGATACAGTTGTTTTTCTATGGTTTGCAAATACAAAAATGAGGTATTACTCAATATGACTGTATACTGTAACATTCAATATGACAGTTATTTAAACATAACTCCTACACCACACATGGAAAATGGCTAATAATGCCTGAAATAATGCATCTTTGGGAGTTTTACTCGAAACATATGCTTTTTTAAATCTTGCAAATGCAAAAAGTAGTTTTTTACTCAATATGACTATAATGTTCTTAGAATCCTGAGAAAATGCGTAAAAAGCAATAAAAATGTATTCAAACATAACTTCTAAACAACACATGCAAAATGGCTAATAATGCCTCGAGATATGTATTTTTGTTAGTAGTACTAGAAAAATGATCTTTTGTAAGGTTTCTAAAGACACAAGTTAGTTTTTTTTATTCAATATAACAGTGTGACTGTCAACCTAAACATGAAAGGTTTATAATCATAACTCCAAAACCAAACATGAACTTTGTCTAAAAAAGCCTGTAATATTGAATTTATGTGAGTTTGACCTGAATCAGGTATTTTGGAAAGGTTCAAAAATACAAAAATCAGGTTTTACTGGCCTCATATTGGTCAAACTCAAAATGTCAGTTTATGAAACATAACCACAAAAATACACATGCAATATGTCTAATAATGCCTGAAGAAATGCATCTTTGAGAGTTTCCCTGAAAAAAAAACATTTGGTACCGTTTGCAAAAACAAAAAGTAATGTTTTACTCAATTTGACAGTAATGTACTTAGAATCCTGAGATAATGCGAATAAAGCAATACAATTGTATTCCAACTTAATTCCTAATCCAAACGTGCAAAGTGTCTAAAAATGCCTGTGATATTGAATACATGTGAGTTTTACTAGATACAGTTGTTTTTCTATGGTTTGCAAATACAAAAATGAGGTATTACTCAATATGACTGTATACTGTAACACTCAATATGACAGTTATTTAAACATAACTCCTACACCACACATGGAAAATGGCTAATAATGCCTGAAATAATGCATCTTTGGGAGTTTTACTCGAAACATATGCTTTTTTAAATCTTGCAAATGCAAAAAGTAGTTTTTTACTCAATGTGACTATAATGTTCTTAGAATCCTGAGATAATGCGAAAAAAGCAATAAAAATATATTCAAACATAACTTCTAAACAACACATTCAAAATGGCTAATAATGCCTAGAGATATGTATTTTTGTTAGTAGTACTAGAAAAATTATCTTTTGTAAGGTTTCTAAAGACACAAGTTAGTTTTTTTATTCAATATAACAGTGTGACTGTCAACCTAAATATGAAAGGTTTATAATCATAACTCCAAAACCAAACATGAACTTTGTCTAAAAAAGCCTGTAATATTGAATTTATGTGAGTTTGACCTGAATCAGGTATTTTGGAAAGGTTCAAAAATACAAAAATCAGGTTTTACTGGCCTCATATTGGTCAAACTCAAAATGTCAGTTTATGAAACATAACTCCAAAAATACACATGCAATATGTTTAATAATGCCTGAAGAAATGCATCTTTGAGAGTTTCCCTGAAAAAAAACATTTGGAACCGTTTGCAAAAACAAAAAGTAATGTTTTACTCAATTTGACAGTAATGTACTTAGAATCCTGAGATAATGCGAATAAAGCAATAAAAATGTATTCCAACATAATTCCTAATCCAAAACGTGCAAAGTGTCTAAAAATGCCTGTGATATTGAATACATGTGAGTTTTACTAGATACAGTTGTTTTTTCTATGGTTTGCAAATACAAAAATGAGGTATTACTCAATATGACTGTATACTGTAACACTCAATATGACAGTTATTTAAACATAACTCCTACACCACACATGGAAAATGGCTAATAATGCCTGAAATAATGCATCTTTGGGAGTTTTACTCGAAACATATGCTTTTTTAAATCTTGCAAATGCAAAAAGTAGTTTTTTACTCAATGTGACTATAATGTTCTTAGAATCCTGAGATAATGCGAAAAAAGCAATAAAAATATATTCAAACATAACTTCTAAACAACACATTCAAAATGGCTAATAATGCCTAGAGATATGTATTTTTGTTAGTAGTACTAGAAAAATGATCTTTTGTAAGGTTTCTAAAGACACAAGTTAGTTTTTTTATTCAATATAACAGTGTGACTGTCAACCTAAATATGAAAGGTTTATAATCATAATTTCAAAACCAAACATGAACTTTGTCTAAAAAAGCCTGTAATATTGAATTTATGTGAGTTTGACCTGAATCAGGTATTTTGGAAAGGTTCAAAAATACAAAAATCAGGTTTTACTGGCCTCATATTGGTCAAACTCAAAATGTCAGTTTATGAAACATAACTCCAAAAATACACATGCAATATGTCTAATAATGCCTGAAGAAATGCATCTTTGAGAGTTTCCCTGAAAAAAAAAACATTTGGTACCGTTTGCAAAAACAAAAAGTAATGTTTTACTCAATTTGACAGTAATGTACTTAGAATCCTGAGATAATGCGAATAAAGCAATAAAAATGTATTCCAACATAATTCCTAATCCAAACGTGCAAAGTGTCTAAAAATGCCTGTGATATTGAATACATGTGAGTTTTACTAGATACAGTTGTTTTTCTATGGTTTGCAAATACAAAAATGAGGTATTACTCAATATGACTGTATACTGTAACACTCAATATGACAGTTATTTAAACATAACTCCTACACCACACAGGGAAAATGGCTAATAATGCCTGAAATAATGCATCTTTGGGAGTTTTACTCGAAACATATGCTTTTTTAAATCTTGCAAATGCAAAAAGTATTTTTTTTACTCAATATGACTATAATGTTCTTAGAATCCTGAGATAATGCGAAAAAAGCAATAAAAATGTATTCAAACATAACTTCTAAACAACACATGCAAAATGGCTAATAATGCCTAGAGATATGTATTTTTGTTAGTAGTACTAGAAAAATGATCTTTTTTAAGGTTTCTAAAGACACAAGTTAGTTTTTTTATTCAATATAACAGTGTGACTGTCAACCTAAATATGAAAGGTTTATAATCATAACTCCAAAACCAAACATGAACTTTGTCTAAAAAAGCCTGTAATATTGAATTTATGTGAGTTTGACCTGAATCAGGTATTTTGGAAAGGTTCAAAAATACAAAAATCAGGTTTTACTGGCCTCATATTGGTCAAACTAAAAATGTCAGTTTATGAAACATAACTCCAAAAAATACACATGCAATATGTCTAATAATGCCTGAAGAAATGCATCTTTGAGAGTTTCCCTGAAAAAAAAAACATTTGGTACCGTTTGCAAAAACAAAAAGTAATGTTTTACTCAATTTGACAGTAATGTACTTAGAATCCTGAGATAATGCGAATAAAACAATAAAAATGTATTCCAACATAATTCCTAATCCAAACGTGCCAAGTGTCTAAAAATGCCTGTGATATTGAATACATGTAAGTTTTACTAGATACAGTTGTTTTTCTATGGTTTGCAAATACAAAAATGAGGTATTACTCAATATGACTGTATACTGTAACACTCAATATGACAGTTATTTAAACATAACTCCTACACCACACAGGGAAAATGGCTAATAATGCCTGAAGAATGCATCTTTGAGAGTTTCCCTGACAAAAAAACATTTGGTACCGTTTGCAAAAACAAAAAGTAATGTTTTACTCAATTGGACAGTAATGTACTTAGAATCCTGAGATAATGCGAATAAAGCAATAAAAATGTATTCCAACATAATTCCTAATCCAAAATGCCTGTGATATTGAATACATGTGAGTTTTACTAGATACAGTTGTTTTTCTATGGTTTGCAAATACAAAAATGAGGTATTACTCAATATGACTGTATACTGTAACACTCAATATGACAGTTATTTAAACATAACTCCTACACCACACGTGGAAAATGGCTAATAATTCCTGAAATAATGCATCTTTGGGAGTTTTACTCGAAACATATGCTTTTTTAAATCTTGCAAATGCAAAAAGTAGTTTTTTACTCAATATGACTACAATGTTCTTAGAATCTGAGATAATGCGAAAAAAGCAATAAAAATGTATTCAAACATAACTTCTAAACAACACATGCAAAATGGCTAATAATGCCTACAGATATGTATTTTTGTTAGTAGTACTAGAAAAATGATCTTTTGTAAGGTTTCTAAAGACACAAGTTAGTTTTTTATTCAATATAACAGAGTGACTGTCAACCTAAATATGAAAGGTTTATAATCATAACTCCAAAACCAAACATGAACTTTGTCTAAAAAAGCCTGTAATATTGAATTTATGTGAGTTTGACCTGAATCAGGTATTTTGGAAAGGTTCAAAAATACAAAAATCAGGTTTTACTGGCCTCATATTGGTCAAACTAAAATGTCAGTTTATGAAACATAACTCCAAAAATACACATGCAATATGTCTAATAATGCCTGAAGAAATGCATCTTTGAGAGTTTCCCTGAAAAAAAACATTTGGTACCGTTTGCAAAAACAAAAAGTAATGTTTTACTCAATTTGACAGTAATGTACTTAGAATCCTGAGATAATGCGAATAAAGCAATAAAAATGTATTCCAACATAATTCCTAATCCAAACGTGCAAAGTGTCTAAAAATGCCTGTGATATTGAATACATGTGAGTTTTACTAGATACAGTTGTTTTTCTATGGTTTGCAAATACAAAAATGAGGTATTACTCAATATGACTGTATACTGTAACACTCAATATGACAGTTATTTAAACATAACTCCTACACCACACAGGAAAATGGCTAATAATGCCTGAAATAATGCATCTTTGGGAGTTTTACTCGAAACATATGCTTTTTTAAATCTTGCAAATGCAAAAAGTAGTTTTTTACTCAATATGACTATAATGTTCTTAGAATCCTGAGATAATGCGAAAAAAGCAATAAAAATGTATTCAAACATAACTTCTAAACAACACATGCAAAATGGCTAATAATGCCTACAGATATGTATTTTTGTTAGTAGTACTAGAAAAATGATCTTTTGTAAGGTTTCTAAAGACACAAGTTAGTTTTTTATTCAATATAACAGAGTGACTGTCAACCTAAATATGAAAGGTTTATAATCATAACTCCAAAACCAAACATGAACTTTGTCTAAAAAAGCCTGTAATATTGAATTTATGTGAGTTTGACCTGAATCAGGTATTTTGGAAAGGTTCAAAAATACAAAAATCTGGTTTTACTGGCCTCATATTGGTCAAACTAAAAATGTCAGTTTATTAAACATAACTCCAAAAATACACATGCAATATGTCTAATAATGCCTGAAGAAATGCATCTTTGAGAGTTTCCCTGAAAAAAAAACATTTGGTACCGTTTGCAAAAACAAAAAGTAATGTTTTACTCAATTTGACAGTAATGTACTTAGAATCCTGAGATAATGCGAATAAAGCAATAAAAATGTATTCCAACATAATTCCTAATCCAAACGTGCAAAGTGTCTAAAAATGCCTGTGATATTGAATACATGTGAGTTTTACTAGATACAGTTGTTTTTCTATGGTTTGCAAATACAAAAATGAGGTATTACTCAATATGACTGTATACTGTAACACTCAATATGACAGTTATTTAAACATAACTCCTACACCACACAGGGAAAATGGCTAATAATGCCTGAAATAATGCATCTTTGGGAGTTTTACTCGAAACATATGCTTTTTTAAATCTTGCAAATGCAAAAAGTAGTTTTTTACTCAATATGACTATAATGTTCTTAGAATCCTGAGATAATGCGAAAAAAGCAATAAAATGTATTCAAACATAACTTCTAAACAACACATGCAAAATGGCTAATAATGCCTAGAGATATGTATTTTTGTTAGTAGTACTAGAAAAATGATCTTTTGTAAGGTTTCTAAAGACACAAGTTAGTTTTTTTATTCAATATAACAGTGTGACTGTCAACCTAAATATGAAAGGTTTATAATCATAACTCCAAAACCAAACATGAACTTTGTCTAAAAAAGCCTGTAATATTGAATTTATGTGAGTTTGACCTGAATCAGGTATTTTGGAAAGGTTCAAAAATACAAAAATCAGGTTTTACTGGCCTCATATTGGTCAAACTCAAAATGTCAGTTTATGAAACATAACTCATAAATTCACATGCAATATGTCTAATAATGCCTGAAGAAATGCATCTTTGAGAGTTTCCCTGAAAAAAAACATTTGGAACCGTTTGCAAAAACAAAAAGTAATGTTTTACTCAATTTGACAGTAATGTACTTAGAATCCTGAGATAATGCGAATAAAGCAATAAAAATGTATTCCAACATAATTCCTAATCCAAACGTGCAAAGTGTCTAAAAATGCCTGTGATATTGAATACATGTGAGTTTTACTAGATACAGTTGTTTTTCTATGGTTTGCAAATACAAAAATGAGGTATTACTCAATATGACTGTATACTGTAACACTCAATATGACAGTTATTTAAACATAACTCCTACACCACACATGGAAAATGGCTAATAATGCCTGAAATAATGCATCTTTGGGAGTTTTACTCGAAACATATGCTTTTTTAAATCTTGCAAATGCAAAAAGTAGTTTTTTACTCAATATGACTATAATGTTCTTAGAATCCTGAGATAATGCGAAAAAAGCAATAAAAATGTATTCAAACATAACTTCTAAACAACACATGCAAAATGGCTAATAATGCCTACAGATATGTATTTGTGTTAGTAGTACTAGAAAAATGATCTTTTGTAAGGTTTCTAAAGACACAAGTTAGTTTTTTAATTCAATATAACAGAGTGACTGTCAACCTAAATATGAAAGGTTTATAATCATAACTCCAAAACCAAACATGAACTTTGTCTAAAAAAGCCTGTAATATTGATTTTATGTGAGTTTGACCTGAATCAGGTATTTTGGAAAGGTTCAAAAATACAAAAATCAGGTTTTACTGGCCTCATATTGGTCAAACTCAAAATGTCAGTTTATGAAACATAACTCCAAAAATACACATGCAATATGTCTAATAATGCCTGAAGAAATGCATCTTTGAGAGTTTCCCTGAAAAAAAAACATCTGGTACCGTTTGCAAAAACAAAAAGTAATGTTTTACTCAATTTGACAGTAATGTACTTAGAATCCTGAGATAATGCGAATAAAGCAATAAAAATGTATTCCAACATAATTCCTAATCCAAACGTGCAAAGTGTCTAAAAATGCCTGTGATATTGAATACATGTGAGTTTTACTAGATACAGTTGTTTTTCTATGGTTTGCAAATACAAAAATGAGGTATTACTCAATATGACTGTATACTGTAACACTCAATATGACAGTTATTTAAACATAACTCCTACACCACACATGGAAAATGGCTAATAATGCCTGAAATAATGCATCTTTGGGAGTTTTACTCGAAACATATGCTTTTTTAAATCTTGCAAATGCAAAAAGTAGTTTTTTACTCAATATGACTATAATGTTCTTAGAATCCTGAGATAATGCGAAAAAAGCAATAAAAATGTATTCAAACATAACTTCTAAACAACACATGCAAAATGGCTAATAATGCCTACAGATATGTATTTGTGTTAGTAGTACTAGAAAAATGATCTTTTGTAAGGTTTCTAAAGACACAAGTTAGTTTTTTAATTCAATATAACAGAGTGACTGTCAACCTAAATATGAAAGGTTTATAATCATAACTCCAAAACCAAACATGAACTTTGTCTAAAAAAGCCTGTAATATTGATTTTATGTGAGTTTGACCTGAATCAGGTATTTTGGAAAGGTTCAAAAATACAAAAATCAGGTTTTACTGGCCTCATATTGGTCAAACTCAAAATGTCAGTTTATGAAACATAACTCCAAAAATACACATGCAATATGTCTAATAATGCCTGAAGAAATGCATCTTTGAGAGTTTCCCTGAAAAAAAAACATCTGGTACCGTTTGCAAAAACAAAAAGTAATGTTTTACTCAATTTGACAGTAATGTACTTAGAATCCTGAGATAATGCGAATAAAGCAATAAAAATGTATTCCAACATAATTCCTAATCCAAACGTGCAAAGTGTCTAAAAATGCCTGTGATATTGAATACATGTGAGTTTTACTAGATACAGTTGTTTTTCTATGGTTTGCAAATACAAAAATGAGGTATTACTCAATATGACTGTATACTGTAACACTCAATATGACAGTTATTTAAACATAACTCCTACACCACACATGGAAAATGGCTAATAATTCTTGAAATAATGCATCTTTGGGAGTTTTACTCGAAACATATGCTTTTTTAAATCTTGCAAATGCAAAAAGTAGTTTTTTACTCAATATGACTACAATGTTCTTAGAATCTGAGATAATGCGAAAAAAGCAATAAAAATGTATTCAAACATAACTTCTAAACAACACATGCAAAATGGCTAATAATGCCTACAGATATGTATTTTTGTTAGTAGTACTAGAAAAATGATCTTTTTTAAGGTTTCTAAAGACACAAGTTAGTTTTTTATTCAATATAACAGAGTGACTGTCAACCTAAATATGAAAGGTTTATAATCATAACTCCAAAACCAAACATGAACTTTGTCTAAAAAAGCCTGTAATATTGAATTTATGTGAGTTTGACCTGAATCAGGTATTTTGGAAAGGTTCAAAAATACAAAAATCAGGTTTTACTGGCCTCATATTGGTCAAACTAAAAATGTCAGTTTATTAAACATAACTCCAAAAATACACATGCAATATGTCTAATAATGCCTGAAGAAATGCATCTTTGAGAGTTTCCCTGAAAAAAAAACATTTGGTACCGTTTGCAAAAACAAAAAGTAATGTTTTACTCAATTTGACAGTAATGTACTTAGAATCCTGAGATAATGCGAATAAAGCAATAAAAATGTATTCCAACATAATTCCTAATCCAAACGTGCAAAGTGTCTAAAAATGCCTGTGATATTGAATACATGTGAGTTTTACTAGATACAGTTGTTTTTCTATGGTTTGCAAATACAAAAATGAGGTATTACTCAATATGACTGTATACTGTAACACTCAATATGACAGTTATTTAAACATAACTCCTACACCACACAGGGAAAATGGCTAATAATGCCTGAAATAATGCATCTTTGGGAGTTTTACTCGAAACATATGCTTTTTTAAATCTTGCAAATGCAAAAAGTAGTTTTTTACTCAATATGACTATAATGTTCTTAGAATCCTGAGATAATGCGAAAAAAGCAATAAAAATGTATTCAAACATAACTTCTAAACAACACATGCAAAATGGCTAATAATGCCTAGAGATATGTATTTTTGTTAGTAGTACTAGAAAAATGATCTTTTGTAAGGTTTCTAAAGACACAAGTTAGTTTTTTTATTCAATATAACAGTGTGACTGTCAACCTAAATATGAAAGGTTTATAATCATAACTCCAAAACCAAACATGAACTTTGTCTAAAAAAGCCTGTAATATTGAATTTATGTGAGTTTGACCTGAATCAGGTATTTTGGAAAGGTTCAAAAATACAAAAATCAGGTTTTACTGGCCTCATATTGGTCAAACTCAAAATGTCAGTTTATGAAACATAACTCATAAATTCACATGCAATATGTCTAATAATGCCTGAAGAAATGCATCTTTGAGAGTTTCCCTGAAAAAAAACATTTGGAACCGTTTGCAAAAACAAAAAGTAATGTTTTACTCAATTTGACAGTAATGTACTTAGAATCCTGAGATAATGCGAATAAAGCAATAAAAATGTATTCCAACATAATTCCTAATCCAAACGTGCAAAGTGTCTAAAAATGCCTGTGATATTGAATACATGTGAGTTTTACTAGATACAGTTGTTTTTCTATGGTTTGCAAATACAAAAATGAGGTATTACTCAATATGACTGTATACTGTAACACTCAATATGACAGTTATTTAAACATAACTCCTACACCACACATGGAAAATGGCTAATAATGCCTGAAATAATGCATCTTTGGGAGTTTTACTCGAAACATATGCTTTTTTAAATCTTGCAAATGCAAAAAGTAGTTTTTTACTCAATATGACTATAATGTTCTTAGAATCCTGAGATAATGCGAAAAAAGCAATAAAAATGTATTCAAACATAACTTCTAAACAACACATGCAAAATGGCTAATAATGCCTACAGATATGTATTTGTGTTAGTAGTACTAGAAAAATGATCTTTTGTAAGGTTTCTAAAGACACAAGTTAGTTTTTTAATTCAATATAACAGAGTGACTGTCAACCTAAATATGAAAGGTTTATAATCATAACTCCAAAACCAAACATGAACTTTGTCTAAAAAAGCCTGTAATATTGATTTTATGTGAGTTTGACCTGAATCAGGTATTTTGGAAAGGTTCAAAAATACAAAAATCAGGTTTTACTGGCCTCATATTGGTCAAACTCAAAATGTCAGTTTATGAAACATAACTCCAAAAATACACATGCAATATGTCTAATAATGCCTGAAGAAATGCATCTTTGAGAGTTTCCCTGAAAAAAAAACATCTGGTACCGTTTGCAAAAACAAAAAGTAATGTTTTACTCAATTTGACAGTAATGTACTTAGAATCCTGAGATAATGCGAATAAAGCAATAAAAATGTATTCCAACATAATTCCTAATCCAAACGTGCAAAGTGTCTAAAAATGCCTGTGATATTGAATACATGTGAGTTTTACTAGATACAGTTGTTTTTCTATGGTTTGCAAATACAAAAATGAGGTATTACTCAATATGACTGTATACTGTAACACTCAATATGACAGTTATTTAAACATAACTCCTACACCACACATGGAAAATGGCTAATAATTCTTGAAATAATGCATCTTTGGGAGTTTTACTCGAAACATATGCTTTTTTAAATCTTGCAAATGCAAAAAGTAGTTTTTTACTCAATATGACTACAATGTTCTTAGAATCTGAGATAATGCGAAAAAAGCAATAAAAATGTATTCAAACATAACTTCTAAACAACACATGCAAAATGGCTAATAATGCCTACAGATATGTATTTTTGTTAGTAGTACTAGAAAAATGATCTTTTTTAAGGTTTCTAAAGACACAAGTTAGTTTTTTATTCAATATAACAGAGTGACTGTCAACCTAAATATGAAAGGTTTATAATCATAACTCCAAAACCAAACATGAACTTTGTCTAAAAAAGCCTGTAATATTGAATTTATGTGAGTTTGACCTGAATCAGGTATTTTGGAAAGGTTCAAAAATACAAAAATCAGGTTTTACTGGCCTCATATTGGTCAAACTAAAAATGTCAGTTTATTAAACATAACTCCAAAAATACACATGCAATATGTCTAATAATGCCTGAAGAAATGCATCTTTGAGAGTTTCCCTGAAAAAAAAACATTTGGTACCGTTTGCAAAAACAAAAAGTAATGTTTTACTCAATTTGACAGTAATGTACTTAGAATCCTGAGATAATGCGAATAAAGCAATAAAAATGTATTCCAACATAATTCCTAATCCAAACGTGCAAAGTGTCTAAAAATGCCTGTGATATTGAATACATGTGAGTTTTACTAGATACAGTTGTTTTTCTATGGTTTGCAAATACAAAAATGAGGTATTACTCAATATGACTGTATACTGTAACACTCAATATGACAGTTATTTAAACATAACTCCTACACCACACAGGGAAAATGGCTAATAATGCCTGAAATAATGCATCTTTGGGAGTTTTACTCGAAACATATGCTTTTTTAAATCTTGCAAATGCAAAAAGTAGTTTTTTACTCAATATGACTATAATGTTCTTAGAATCCTGAGATAATGCGAAAAAAGCAATAAAAATGTATTCAAACATAACTTCTAAACAACACATGCAAAATGGCTAATAATGCCTAGAGATATGTATTTTTGTTAGTAGTACTAGAAAAATGATCTTTTGTAAGGTTTCTAAAGACACAAGTTAGTTTTTTTATTCAATATAACAGTGTGACTGTCAACCTAAATATGAAAGGTTTATAATCATAACTCCAAAACCAAACATGAACTTTGTCTAAAAAAGCCTGTAATATTGAATTTATGTGAGTTTGACCTGAATCAGGTATTTTGGAAAGGTTCAAAAATACAAAAATCAGGTTTTACTGGCCTCATATTGGTCAAACTCAAAATGTCAGTTTATGAAACATAACTCATAAATTCACATGCAATATGTCTAATAATGCCTGAAGAAATGCATCTTTGAGAGTTTCCCTGAAAAAAAACATTTGGAACCGTTTGCAAAAACAAAAAGTAATGTTTTACTCAATTTGACAGTAATGTACTTAGAATCCTGAGATAATGCGAATAAAGCAATAAAAATGTATTCCAACATAATTCCTAATCCAAACGTGCAAAGTGTCTAAAAATGCCTGTGATATTGAATACATGTGAGTTTTACTAGATACAGTTGTTTTTCTATGGTTTGCAAATACAAAAATGAGGTATTACTCAATATGACTGTATACTGTAACACTCAATATGACAGTTATTTAAACATAACTCCTACACCACACATGGAAAATGGCTAATAATGCCTGAAATAATGCATCTTTGGGAGTTTTACTCGAAACATATGCTTTTTTAAATCTTGCAAATGCAAAAAGTAGTTTTTTACTCAATATGACTATAATGTTCTTAGAATCCTGAGATAATGCGAAAAAAGCAATAAAAATGTATTCAAACATAACTTCTAAACAACACATGCAAAATGGCTAATAATGCCTACAGATATGTATTTGTGTTAGTAGTACTAGAAAAATGATCTTTTGTAAGGTTTCTAAAGACACAAGTTAGTTTTTTAATTCAATATAACAGAGTGACTGTCAACCTAAATATGAAAGGTTTATAATCATAACTCCAAAACCAAACATGAACTTTGTCTAAAAAAGCCTGTAATATTGATTTTATGTGAGTTTGACCTGAATCAGGTATTTTGGAAAGGTTCAAAAATACAAAAATCAGGTTTTACTGGCCTCATATTGGTCAAACTCAAAATGTCAGTTTATGAAACATAACTCCAAAAATACACATGCAATATGTCTAATAATGCCTGAAGAAATGCATCTTTGAGAGTTTCCCTGAAAAAAAAAACATCTGGTACCGTTTGCAAAAACAAAAAGTAATGTTTTACTCAATTTGACAGTAATGTACTTAGAATCCTGAGATAATGCGAATAAAGCAATAAAAATGTATTCCAACATAATTCCTAATCCAAACGTGCAAAGTGTCTAAAAATGCCTGTGATATTGAATACATGTGAGTTTTACTAGATACAGTTGTTTTTCTATGGTTTGCAAATACAAAAATGAGGTATTACTCAATATGACTGTATACTGTAACACTCAATATGACAGTTATTTAAACATAACTCCTACACCACACATGGAAAATGGCTAATAATGCCTGAAATAATGCATCTTTGGGAGTTTTACTCGAAACATATGCTTTTTTAAATCTTGCAAATGCAAAAAGTAGTTTTTTACTCAATATGACTATAATGTTCTTAGAATCCTGAGATAATGCGAAAAAAGCAATAAAAATGTATTCAAACATAACTTCTAAACAACACATGCAAAAATGGCTAATAATGCCTAGAGATATGTATTTTTTTTAGTAGTACTAGAAAAATGATCTTTTGTAAGGTTTCTAAAGACACAAGTTAGTTTTTTTATTCAATATAACAGAGTGACTGTCAACCTAAATATGAAAGGTTTATAATCATAACTCCAAAACCAAACATGAACTTTGTCTAAAAAAGCCTGTAATATTGAATTTATGTGGGTTTGACCTGAGTCAGGTATTTTGGAAAGGTTCAAAAATACAAAAATCAGGTTTTACTGGCCTCATATTGGTCAAACTCAAAATGTCAGTTTATGAAACATAACTCCAAAAATACACATGCAATATGTCTAATAATGCCTGAAGAAATGCATCTTTGAGAGTTTTCCTGAAAAAAAAAACATTTGGTACCGTTTGCAAAAACAAAAAGTAATGTTTTACTCAATTTGACAGTAATGTACTTAGAATCCTGAGATAATGCGAATAAAGCAATAAAAATGTATTCCAACATAACTCCTAATCCAAACGTGCAAAGTGTCTAAAATGCCTGTGATATTGAATACATGTGAGTTTTACTAGATACAGTTGTTTTTCTATGGTTTGCAAATACAAAAATGAGGTATTACTCAATATGACTGTATACTGTTTATAATCATAACTCCAAAACCAAACATGAACTTTGTCTAAAAAAGCCTGTAATATTGAATTTATGTGAGTTTGACCTGAATCAGGTATTTTGGAAAGGTTCAAAAATACAAAAATCAGGTTTTACTGGCCTCATATTGGTCAAACTCAAAATGTCAGTTTATGAAACATAACTCCAAAAATACACATGCAATATGTCTAATAATGCCTGAAGAAATGCATATTTGAGAGTTTCCCTGAAAAAAAAACATTTGGTACCGTTTGCAAAAACAAAAAGTAATGTTCTACTCAATTTGACAGTAATGTACTTAGAATCCTGAGATAATGCGAATAAAGCAATAAAAATGTATTCCAACATAATTCCTAATCCAAACGTGCAAAGTGTCTAAAAATGCCTGTGATATTGAATACGTGTGAGTTTTACTAGATACAGTTGTTTTTCTATGGTTTGCAAATACAAAAATGAGGTATTACTCAATATAACTGTATATTGTAACACTCAATATGACAGTTATTTAAACATAACTCCTACACCACACATGGAAAATGGCTAATAATGCCTGAAATAATGCATCTTTTAGAGCTTTACTCGAAACATATGCTTTTTTAAATCTTGCAAATGCAAAAAGTAGTTTTTTACTCAATATGACTATAATGTTCTTAGAATCCTGAGATAATGCGAAAAAAGCAATACAAATGTATTCAAACATAACTTCTAAACAACACATGCAAAATGGCTAATAATGCCTAGAGATATGTATTTTTGTTAGTAGTACTAGAAAAATGATCTTTTGTAAGGTTTCTAAAGACACAAGTTAGTTTTTTTATTCAATATAACAGTGTGACTGTCAACCTAAACATGAAAGGTTTATAATCATAACTCCAAAACCAAACATGAACTTTGTCTAAAAAAGCCTGTAATATTGAATTTATGTGAGTTTGACCTGAGTCAGGTATTTTGGAAAGGTTCAAAAATACAAAAATCAGGTTTTACTGGCCTCATATTGGTCAAACTCAAAATGTCAGTTTATGAAACATAACTCCAAAAATACACATGCAATATGTCTAATAACGCCTGAAGAAATGCATCTTTGAGAGTTTTCCTGAAAAAAAAAAAACATTTGGTACCGTTTGCAAAAACAAAAAGTAAAGTTTTACTCAATTTGACAGTAATGTACGTAGAATCCTGAGATAATTCGAATAAAGCAATAAAAATGTATTCCAACATAATTCCTACTCCAAACGTGCAAAGTGTCTAAAAATGCCTGTGATATTGAATACATGTGAGTTTTACTAGATACAGTTGTTTTTCTATGGTTTGCAAATACAAAAATGAGGTATTACTCAATATGACTGTATACTGTAACACTCAATATGACAGTTATTTAAACATAACTCCTACACCACACATGGAAATTGGCTAATAATGCCTGAAATAATGCATCTTTGGGAGTTTTACTCGAAACATATGCTTTTTTAAATCTTGCAAATGCAAAAAGTAGTTTTTTACTCAATATGACTATAATGTTCTTAGAATCCTGGTATGCGAAAAAAGCAATAAAAATGTATTCAAACATAACTTCTAAACAACACATGCAAAATGGCTAATAATGCCTAGAGATATGTATTTTTGTTAGTAGTACTAGAAAAATGATCTTTTGTAAGGTTTCTAAAGACACAAGTTAGTTTTTTTATTCAATATAACAGTGTGACTGTCAACCTAATTATGAAAGGTTTATAATCATAACTCCAAAACCAAACATGAAATGTGTCTAAAAAAGCCTGTAATATTGAATTTATGTGAGTTTGACCTGAATCAGGTATTTTGGAAAGGTTCAAAAATACAAAAATCAGGTTTTACTGGCCTCATATTGGTCAAACTCAAAATGTCAGTTTATGAAACATAACTCCAAAAATACACATGCAATATGTCTAATAATGCCTGAAGAAATGCATCTTTGAGAGTTTCCCTGAAAAAAAAACTTTTGGTACCGTTTGCAAAAACAAAAAGTAATGTTTTACTCAATTTGACAGTAATGTACTTAGAATCCTGAGATAATGCGAATAAAGCAATAAAAATGTATTCCAACATAATTCCTAATCCAAACGTGCAAAGTGTCTAAAATGCCTGTGATATTGAATACATGTTTGTTTTACTAGATACAGTTGTTTTTCTATGGTTTGCAAATACAAAAATGAGGTATTACTCAATATGACTGTATACTGTAACACTCAATATGACAGTTATTTAAACATAACTCCTACACCACACATGGAAAATGGCAAATAATGCCTGAAATAATGCATCTTTGGGAGTTTTACTCGAAACATATGCTTTTTTAAATCTTGCAAATGCAAAAAGTAGTTTTTTACTCAATATGACTATAATGTTCTTAGAATCCTGAGATAATGCGAAAAAAGCAATAAAAATGTATTCAAACATAACTTCTAAACAACACATGCAAAATGGCTAATAATGCCTAGAGATATGTATTTTTGTTAGTAGTACTAGAAAAATGATCTTTTGTAAGGTTTCTAAAGACACAAGTTAGTTTTTTTATTCAATATAACAGTGTGACTGTCAACCTAAACATGAAAGGTTTATAATCATAACTCCAAAACCAAACATGAACTTTGTCTAAAAAAGCCTGTAATATTGAATTTATGTGAGTTTGACCTGAATCAGGTATTTTGGAAAGGTTCAAAAATACAAAAATCAGGTTTTACTGGCCTCATATTGGTCAAACTCAAAATGTCAGTTTATGAAACATAACTCCAAAAATACACATGCAATATGTCTAATAATGCCTGAAGAAATGCATCTTTGAGAGTTTCCCTGAAAAAAAAACTTTTGGTGCCGTTTGCAAAAACAAAAAGTAATGTTTTACTCAATTTGACAGTAATGTACTTAGAATCCTGAGATAATGCGAATAAAGCAATAAAAATGTATTCCAACATAATTCCTAATCCAAACGTGCAAAGTGTCTAAAAATGCCTGTGATATTGAATACATGTGAGTTTTACTAGATACAGTTGTTTTTCTATGGTTTGCAAATACAAAAATGAGGTATTACTCAATATGACTGTATACTGTAACACTCAATATGACAGTTATTTAAACATAACTCCTACACCACACATGGAAAATGGCTAATAATGCCTGAAATAATGCATCTTTGGGAGTTTTACTCGAAACATATGCTTTTTTAAATCTTGCAAATGCAAAAAGTAGTTTTTTACTCAATATAACTATAATGTTCTTAGAATCCTGAGATTATGCGAAAAAAGCAATAAAAATGTATTCAAACATAACTTCTAAACAACACATGCAAAATGGCTAATAATGCCTAGAGATATGTATTTTTGTTAGTAGTACTAGAAAAATGATCTTTTGTAAGGTTTCTAAAGACACAAGTTAGTTTTTTTATTCAATATAACAGTGTGACTGTCAACCTAAACATGAAAGGTTTATAATCATAACTCCAAAACCAAACATGAACTTTGTCTAAAAAAGCCTGTAATATTGAATTTATGTGAGTTTAACCTGAATCAGGTATTTTGGAAAGGTTCAAAAATACAAAAATCAGGTTTTACTGGCCTCATATTGGTCACACTCAAAATGTCAGTGTATGAAACATAACTCCAAAAATACACATGCAATATGTCTAATAATGCCTGAAGAAATGCATATTTGAGAGTTTTCCTGAAAAAAAAACATTTGGTAACGTTTGCAAAAACAAAAAGTAATGTTCTACTCAATTTGACAGTAATGTACTTAGAATCCTGAGATAATGCGAATAAAGCAATAAAATGTATTCCAACATAATTCCTAATCCAAACGTGCAAAGTGTCTAAAAAATGCCTGTGATATTGAATACATGTGAGTTCTACTAGATACAGTTGTTTTTCTATGGTTTGCAAATACAAAAATGAGGTATTACTCAATATGACTGTATACTGTAACACTCAATATGACAGTTATATAAACATAGCTCCTACACCACACATGGAAAATGGCTAATAATGCCTGAAATAATGCATCTTTTAGAGTTTTACTCGAAACATATGCTTTTTTAGATGTTGCAAATGCAAAAAGTAGTTTTTTACTCAATATGACTATAATGTTCTTAGAATCCTGAGATAATGCGAAAAAAGCAATACAAATGTATTCAAACATAACTTCTAAACAACACATGCAAAATGGCTAATAATGCCTAGAGATATGTATTTTTGTTAGTAGTACTAGAAAAATGATCTTTTGTAAGGTTTCTAAAGACACAAGTTAGTTTTTTTATTCAATATAACAGTGTGACTGTCAACCTAAACATGAAAGGTTTATAATCATAACTCCAAAACCAAACATGAACTTTGTCTAAAAAAGCCTGTAATATTGAATTTATGTGAGTTTGACCTGAGTCAGGTATTTTGGAAAGGTTCAAAAATACAAAAATCAGGTTTTACTGGCCTTATATTGGTCAAACTCAAAATGTCAGTTTATGAAACATAACTCCAAAAATACACATGCAATATGTCTAATAATGCCTGAAGAAATGCATCTTTGAGAGTTTTCCTGAAAAAAAAAAACATTTGGTACCGTTTGCAAAAACAAAAAGTAATGTTTTACTCAATTTGACAGTAATGTACTTAGAATCCTGAGATAATGCGAATAAAGCAATAAAAATGTATTCCAACATAATTCCTAATCCAAACGTGCAAAGTGTCTAAAAATGCCTGTGATATTGAATACATGTGAGTTTTACTAGATACAGTTGTTTTTCTATGGTTTGCAAATACAAAAATGAGGTATTACTCAATATGACTGTATACTGTTTATAATCATAACTCCAAAACCAAACATGAACTTTGTCTAAAAAACCCTGTAATATTGAATTTATGTGAGTTTGACCTTAATCAGGTATTTTGGAAAGGTTCAAAAATACAAAAATCAGGTTTTACTGGCCTCATATTGGTCAAACTCAAAATGTCAGTTTATGAAACATAACTCCAAAAATACACATGCAATATGTCTAATAATCTCTGAAGAAATGCATCTTTGAGAGTTTCCCTGAAAAAAAAAACATTTGGTACCGTTTGCAAAAATAAAAAGTAATGTTTTACTCAATTTGACAGTAATGTACTTAGAATCCTGAGATAATGCGAATAAAGCAATAAAAATGTACTCCAACATAATTCCTAATCCAAACGTGCAAAGTGTCTAAAATGCCTGTGATATTGAATACATGTTTGTTTTACTAGATACAGTTGTTTTTCTATGGTTTGCAAATACAAAAATGAGGTATTACTCAATATGACTGTATACTGTAACACTCAATATGACAGTTATTTAAACATAACTCCTACACCACACATGGAAAATGGCAAATAATGCCTGAAATAATGCATCTTTGGGAGTTTTACTCGAAACATATGCTTTTTTAAATCTTGCAAATGCAAAAAGTAGTTTTTTACTCAATATGACTATAATGTTCTTAGAATCCTGAGATAATGCGAAAAAAGCAATAAAAATGTATTCAAACATAACTTCTAAACAACACATGCAAAATGGCTAATAATGCCTAGAGATATGTATTTTTGTTAGTAGTACTAGAAAAAGGATCTTTTGTAAGGTTTCTAAAGACACAAGTTAGTTTTTTTATTCAATATAACAGTGTGGCTGTGAACCTAAACATGAAAGGTTTATAATCATAACTCCAAAACCAAACATGAACTTTGTCTAAAAAAAGCCTGTAATATTGAATTTATGTGAGTTTGACCTGAATCAGGTATTTTGGAAAGGTTCAAAAATACAAAAATCAGGTTTTACTGGCCTCATATTGGTCAAACTCAAAATGTCAGTTTATGAAACATAACTCCAAAAATACACATGCAATATGTCTAATAATGCCTGAAGAAATGCATCTTTGAGAGTTTTCCTGAAAAAAAAAACATTTGGTACCGTTTGCAAAAACAAAAAGTTATGTTTTACTCAATTTGACAGTAATGTACTTAGAATCCTGAGATAATGCGAATAAAGCAATAAAAATGTATTCCAACATAATTCCTAATCCAAACGTGCAAAGTGTCTAAAAATGCCTGTGATATTGAATACATGTGAGTTTTACTAGATACAGTTGTTTTTCTATGGTTTGCAAATACAAAAATGAGGTATTACTCAATATGACTGTATACTGTAACACTCAATATGACAGTTATTTAAACATAACTCCTACACCACACATGGAAAATGGCTAATAATGCCTGAAATAATGCATCTTTGGGGGTTTTACTCGAAACATATTCTTTTTTAAATCTTGCAAATGCAAAAAGTAGTTTTTTACTCAATATGACTATAATGTTCTTAGAATCCTGAGATAATGCGAAAAAAGCAATAAAAATGTATTCAAACATAACTTCTAAACAACACATGCAAAATGGCTAATAATGCCTACAGATATGTATTTTTGTTAGTAGTACTAGAAAAATGATCTTTTGTAAGGTTTCTAAAGACAAAAGTTAGTTTTTTTATTCAATATAACAGTGTGACTGTCAACCTAAACATGAAAGGTTTATAATCATAACTCCAAAACCAAACATGAACTTTGTCTAAAAAAGCCTGTAATATTGAATTTATGTGAGTTTGACCTGAATCAGGTATTTTGGAAAGGTTCAAAAATACAAAAATCAGGTTTTACTGGCCTCATATTGGTCAAACTCAAAATGTCAGTTTATGAAACATAACTCCAAAAATACACATGCAATATGTCTAATAATGCCTGAAGAAATGCATCTTTGAGAGTTTTCCTGAAAAAAAACATTTGGTACCGTTTGCAAAAACAAAAAGTAATGTTTTACTCAATTTGACAGTAATGTACTTAGAATCCTGAGATAATGCGAATAAAGCAATAAAAATGTATTCCAACATAATTCCTAATCCAAACGTGCAAAGTGTCTAAAAATGCCTATGATATTGAATACATGTGAGTTTTACTAGATACAGTTGTTTTTCTATGGTTTGCAAATACAAAAATGAGGTATTACTCAATATGACTGTATACTGTAACACTCAATATGACAGTTATTTAAACATAACTCCTACACCACACATGGAAAATGGCTAATAATGCCTGAAATAATGCATCTTTGGGAGTTTTACTCGAAACATATGCTTTTTTAAATCTTGCAAATGCAAAAAGTAGTTTTTTATTCAATATGACTATAATGTTCTTAGAATCCTGATAATGCGAAAAAAGCAATAAAAATGTATTCAAACATAACTTCTAAACAACACATGCAAAATGGCTAATAATGCCTAGAGATATGTATTTTTGTTAGTAGTACTAGAAAAATGATCTTTTGTAAGGTTTCTAAAGACACAAGTTAGTTTTTTTATTCAATATAACAGTGTGACTGTCAACCTAAATATGAAAGGTTTATAATCATAACTCCAAAACCAAACATGAAATTTGTCTAAAAAAGCCTGTAATATTGAATTTATGTGAGTTTGACCTGAATCAGGTATTTTGGAAAGGTTCAAAAATACAAAAATCAGGTTTTACTGGCCTCATATTGGTCAAACTCAAAATGTCAGTTTATGAAACATAACTCCTAAAATACACATGCAATATGTCTAATAATGCCTGAAGAAATGCATCTTTGAGAGTTTCCCTGAAAAAAAAACTTTTGGTACCGTTTGCAAAAACAAAAAGTAATGTTTTACTCAATTTGACAGTAATGTACTTAGAATCCTGAGATAATGCGAATAAAGCAATAAAAATGTATTCCAACATAATTCCTAATCCAAACGTGCGAAGTGTCTAAAAATGCCTGTGATATTGAATACATGTGAGTTTTACTAGATACAGTTGTTTTTCTATGGTTTGCAAATACAAAAATGAGGTACATGTATTACTCAATATGACTGTATACTGTAACACTCAATATGACAGTTATTTAAACATAACTCCTACACCACACATGGAAAATGGCTAATAATGCCTGAAATAATGCATCTTTGGGAGTTTTACTCGAAACATATGCTTTTTTAAATCTTGCAAATGCAAAAAGTAGTTTTTTACTCAATATGACTATAATGTTCTTAGAATCCTGAGATAATGCGAAAAAAGCAATAAAAATGTATTCAAACATAACTACTAAACAACACATGCAAAATGGCTAATAATGCCTACAGATATGTATTTTTGTTAGTAGTACTAGAAAAATGATCTTTTGTAAGGTTTCTAAAGACAAAAGTTAGTTTTTTTATTCAATATAACAGTGTGACTGTCAACCTAAATATGAAAGGTTTATAATCATAACTCCAAAACCAAACATGAAATTTGTCTAAAAAAGCCTGTAATATTGAATTTATGTGAGTTTGACCTGAATCAGGTATTTTGGAAAGGTTCAAAAATACAAAAATCAGGTTTTACTGGCCTCATATTGGTCAAACTCAAAATGTCAGTTTATGAAACATAACTCCTAAAATACACATGCAATATGTCTAATAATGCCTGAAGAAATGCATCTTTGAGAGTTTTCCTGAAAAAAAAAACATTTGATACCGTTTGCAAAAACAAAAAGTAATGTTTTACTCAATTTGACAGTTATGTACTTAGAATCCTGAGATAATGCGAATAAAGCAATAAAAATGTATTCCAACATAATTCCTAATCCAAACGTGCAAAGTGTCTAAAAATGCCTGTGATATTGAATACATGTGAGTTTTACTAGATACAGTTGTTTTTCTATGGTTTGCAAATACAAAAATGAGGTATTACTCAATATGACTGTATACTGTTTATAATCATAACTCCAAAACCAAACATGAACTTTGTCTAAAAAACCCTGTAATATTGAATTTATGTGAGTTTGACCTTAATCAGGTATTTTGGAAAGGTTCAAAAATACAAAAATCAGGTTTTACTGGCCTCATATTGGTCAAACTCAAAATGTCAGTTTATGAAACATAACTCCAAAAATACACATGCAATATGTCTAATAATCTCTGAAGAAATGCATCTTTGAGAGTTTCCCTGAAAAAAAAAACATTTGGTACCGTTTGCAAAAATAAAAAGTAATGTTTTACTCAATTTGACAGTAATGTACTTAGAATCCTGAGATAATGCGAATAAAGCAATAAAAATGTACTCCAACATAATTCCTAATCCAAACGTGCAAAGTGTCTAAAATGCCTGTGATATTGAATACATGTTTGTTTTACTAGATACAGTTGTTTTTCTATGGTTTGCAAATACAAAAATGAGGTATTACTCAATATGACTGTATACTGTAACACTCAATATGACAGTTATTTAAACATAACTCCTACACCACACATGGAAAATGGCAAATAATGCCTGAAATAATGCATCTTTGGGAGTTTTACTCGAAACATATGCTTTTTTAAATCTTGCAAATGCAAAAAGTAGTTTTTTACTCAATATGACTATAATGTTCTTAGAATCCTGAGATAATGCGAAAAAAGCAATAAAAATGTATTCAAACATAACTTCTAAACAACACATGCAAAATGGCTAATAATGCCTAGAGATATGTATTTTTGTTAGTAGTACTAGAAAAAGGATCTTTTGTAAGGTTTCTAAAGACACAAGTTAGTTTTTTTATTCAATATAACAGTGTGGCTGTGAACCTAAACATGAAAGGTTTATAATCATAACTCCAAAACCAAACATGAACTTTGTCTAAAAAAAGCCTGTAATATTGAATTTATGTGAGTTTGACCTGAATCAGGTATTTTGGAAAGGTTCAAAAATACAAAAATCAGGTTTTACTGGCCTCATATTGGTCAAACTCAAAATGTCAGTTTATGAAACATAACTCCAAAAATACACATGCAATATGTCTAATAATGCCTGAAGAAATGCATCTTTGAGAGTTTTCCTGAAAAAAAAAACATTTGGTACCGTTTGCAAAAACAAAAAGTAATGTTTTACTCAATTTGACAGTAATGTACTTAGAATCCTGAGATAATGCGAATAAAGCAATAAAAATGTATTCCAACATAATTTCTAATCCAAACGTGCAAAGTGTCTAAAAATGCCTGTGATATTGAATACATGTGAGTTTTACTAGATACAGTTGTTTTTCTATAGTTTGCAAATACAAAAATGAGGTATTACTCAATATGACTGAATACTGTAATATTCAATATGACAGTTATTTAAACATAACTCCTACACCACACATGGAAAATGGCTAATAATGCCTGAAATAATGCATCTTTGGGAGTTTTACTCGAAACATATGCTTTTTTAAATCTTGCAAATGCAAAAAGTAGTTTTTTACTCAATATGACTATAATGTTCTTAGAATCCTGAGATAATGCGAAAAAAACAATACAAATGTATTCAAACATAACTTCTAAACAACACATGCAAAATGGCTAATAATGCCTACAGATATGTATTTTTGTTAGTAGTACTAGAAAAATCATCTTTTGTAAGGTTTCTAAAGACACAAGTTAGTTTTTTTTATTCAATATAACAGTGTGACTGTCAACCTAAACATGAAAGGTTTATAATCATAACTCCAAAACCAAACATGAACTTTGTCTAAAAAAGCCTGTAATATTGAATTTATGTGAGTTTGACCTGAATCAGGTATTTTGGAAAGGTTCAAAAATACAAAAATCAGGTTTTACTGGCCTCATATTGGTCAAACTCAAAATGTCAGTTTATGAAACATAACTCCAAAAATACACATGCAATATGTCTAATAATGCCTGAAGAAATGCATCTTTGAGAGTTTCCCTGAAAAAAAAACTTTTGGTGCCGTTTGCAAAAACAAAAAGTAATGTTTTACTCAATTTGACAGTAATGTACTTAGAATCCTGAGATAATGCGAATAAAGCAATAAAAATGTATTCCAACATAATTCCTAATCCAAACGTGCAAAGTGTCTAAAATGCCTTTGATATTGAATACATGTGAGTTTTACTAGATACAGTTGTTTTTCTATGGTTTGCAAATACAAAAATGAGGTATTACTCAATATGACTGTATACTGTAACACTCAATATGACAGTTATTTAAACATAACTCCTAAACCACACATGGAAAATGGCTAATAATGCCTGAAATAATGCATCTTTGGGAGTTTTACTCGAAACATATGCTTTTTTAAATCTTGCAAATGCAAAAAGTAGTTTTTTACTCAATATGACTATAATGTTCTTAGAATCCTGAGATTATGCGAAAAAAGCAATAAAAATGTATTCAAACATAACTTCTAAACAACACATGCAAAATGGCTAATAATGTCTAGAGATATGTATTTTTGTTAGTAGTACTAGAAAAATGATCTTTTGTAAGGTTTCTAAAGACACAAGTTAGTTTTTTTATTCAATATAACAGTGTGACTGTCAACCTAAACATGAAAGGTTTATAATCATAACTCCAAAACCAAACATGAACTTTGTCTAAAAAAGCCTGTAATATTGAATTTATGTGAGTTTGACCTGAATCAGGTATTTTGGAAAGGTTCAAAAATACAAAAATCAGGTTTTACTGGCCTCATATTGGTCAAACTCAAAATGTCAGTTTATGAAACATAACTCCAAAAATACACATGCAATATGTCTAATAATGCCTGAAGAAATGCATATTTGAGAGTTTTCCTGAAAAAAAAACATTTGGTAACGTTTGCAAAAACAAAAAGTAATGTTCTACTCAATTTGACAGTAATGTACTTAGAATCCTGAGATAATGCGAATAAAGCAATAAAAATGTATTCCAACATATTTCCTAATCCAAACGTGCAAAGTGTCTAAAAATGCCTGTGATATTGAATACATGTGAGTTTTACTAGATACAGTTGTTTTTCTATGGTTTGCAAATACAAAAATGAGGTATTACTCAATATGACTGTATACTGTAACACTCAATATCACAGTTATTTAAACATAACTCCTACACCACACATGGAAAATGGCTAATAATGCCTGAAATAATGCATCTTTTAGAGTTTTACTCGAAACATATGCTTTTTTAAATCTTGCAAATGCAAAAAGTAGTTTTTTACTCAATATGACTATAATGTTCTTAGAATCCTGAGATAATGCGAAAAAAGCAATACAAATGTATTCAAACATAACTTCTAAACAACACATGCAAAATGGCTAATAATGCCTAGAGATATGTATTTTTGTTAGTATTACTAGAAAAATGATCTTTTGTAAGGTTTCTAAAGACACAAGTTAGTTTTTTTATTCAATATAACAGTGTGACTGTCAACCTAAACATGAAAGGTTTATAATCATAACTCCAAAACCAAACATGAACTTTGTCTAAAAAAGCCTGTAATATTGAATTTATGTGAGTTTGACCTGAATCAGGTATTTTGGAAAGGTTCAAAAATACAAAAATCAGGTTTTACTGGCCTCATATTGGTCAAACTCAAAATGTCAGTTTATGAAACATAACTCCTAAAATACACATGCAATATGTCTAATAATGCCTGAAGAAATGCATCTTTGAGAGTTTTCCTGAAAAAAAAACATTTGATACCGTTTGCAAAAACAAAAAGTAATGTTTTACTCAATTTGACAGTTATGTACTTAGAATCATGAGATAATGCGAATAAAGCAATAAAAATGTATTCCAACATAATTCCTAATCCAAACGTGCAAAGTGTCTAAAAATGCCTGTGATATTGAATACATGTGAGTTTTACTAGATACAGTTGTTTTTCTATGGTTTGCAAATACAAAAATGAGGTATTACTCAATATGACTGTATACTGTAACACTCAATATGACAGTTATTTAAACATAACTCCTACACCACACATGGAAATTGGCTAATAATGCCTGAAATAATGCATCTTTGGGAGTTTTACTCGAAACATATGCTTTTTTAAATCTTGCAAATGCAAAAAGTAGTTTTTTACTCAATATGACTATAATGTTCTTAGAATCCTGAGATAATGCGAAAAAAGCAATAAAAATGTATTCAAACATAACTTCTAAACAACACATGCAAAATGGCTAATAATGCCTAGAGATATGTATTTTTGTTAGTAGTACTAGAAAAATGATCTTTTGTAAGGTTTCTAAAGACACAAGTTAGTTTTTTTATTCAATATAACAGTGTGACTGTCAACCTAAATATGAAAGGTTTATAATCATAACTCCAAAACCAAACATGAAATTTGTCTAAAAAAGCCTGTAATATTGAATTTATGTGAGTTTGACCTGAATCAGGTATTTTGGAAAGGTTCAAAAATACAAAAATCAGGTTTTACTGGCCTCATATTGGTCAAACTCAAAATGTCAGTTTATGAAACATAACTCCTAAAATACACATGCAATATGTCTAATAATGCCTGAAGAAATGCATCTTTGAGAGTTTTCCTGAAAAAAAAACATTTGGTACCGTTTGCAAAAACAAAAAGTAATGTTTTACTCAATTTGACAGTAATGTACTTAGAATCCAGAGATAATGCGAATAAAGCAATAAAAATGTATTCCAACATAATTCCTAATCCAAACGTGCAAAGTGTCTAAAAATGCCTGTGATATTGAATACATGTGAGTTTTACTAGATACAGTTGTTTTTCTATGGTTAGCAAATACAAAAATGAGGTATTACTCAATATGACTGTATACTGTAACACTCAATATGACAGTTATTTAAACATAACTCCTACACCACACATGGAAAATGGCAAATAATGCATGAAATAATGCATCTTTGGGAGTTTTACTCGAAACATATGCTTTTTTAAATCTTGCAAATGCAAAAAGTAGTTTTTACTCAATATGACTATAATGTTCTTAGAATCCTGAGAAAATGCGAAAAAAGCAATAAAAATGTATTCAAACATAACTTCTAAACAACACATGCAAAATGGCTAATAATGCCTAGAGATATGTATTTTTGTTAGTAGTACTAGAAAAATGATCTTTTGTAAGGTTTCTAAAGACACAAGTTAGTTTTTTTATTCAATATAACAGTGTGACTGTCAACCTAAACATGAAAGGTTTATAATCATAACTCCAAAACCAAACATGAACTTTGTCTAAAAAAGCCTGTAATATTGAATTTATGTGAGTTTGACCTGAATCAGGTATTTTGGAAAGGTTCAAAAATACAAAAATCAGGTTTTACTGGCCTCATATTGGTCAAACTCAAAATGTCAGTTTATGAAACATAACTCCAAAAATACACATGCAATATGTCTAATAATGCCTGAAGAAATGCATATTTGAGAGTTTTCCTGAAAAAAAAACATTTGGTAACGTTTGCAAAAACAAAAAGTAATGTTCTACTCAATTTGACAGAAATGTACTTAGAATCCTGAGATAATGCGAATAAAGCAATAAAAATGTATTCCAACATAATTCCTAATCCAAACGTGCAAAGTGTCTAAAAATGCCTGTGATATTGAATACATGTGAGTTTTACTAGATACAGTTGTTTTTCTATGGTTTGCAAATACAAAAATGAGGTATTACTCAATATGACTGTATACTGTAACACTCAATATGACAGTTATTTAAACATAACTCCTACACCACACATGGAAAATGGCTAATAATGCCTGAAATAATGCATCTTTTAGAGTTTTACTCGAAACATATGCTTTTTTAAATCTTGCAAATGCAAAAAGTAGTTTTTTACTCAATATGACTATAATGTTCTTAGAATCCTGAGATAATGCGAAAAAAGCAATACAAATGTATTCAAACATAACTTCTAAACAACACATGCAAAATGGCTAATAATGCCTAGAGATATGTATTTTTGTTAGTATTACTAGAAAAATGATCTTTTGTAAGGTTTCTAAAGACACAAGTTAGTTTTTTTATTCAATATAACAGTGTGACTGTCAACCTAAACATGAAAGGTTTATAATCATAACTCCAAAACCAAACATGAACTTTGTCTAAAAAAGCCTGTATTATTGAATTTATGTGAGTTTGACCTGAGTCAGGTATTTTGGAAAGGTTCAAAAATACAAAAATCAGGTTTAACTGGCCTCATATTGGTCAAACTCAAAATGTCAGTTTATGAAACATAACTCCAAAAATACACATGCAATATGTCTAATAATGCCTGAAGAAATGCATCTTTGAGAGTTTTCCTGAAAAAAAAAAACATTTGGTACCGTTTGCAAAAACAAAAAGTAATGTTTTACTCAATTTGACAGTAATGTACTTAGAATCCTGAGATAATGCGAATAAAGCAATAAAAATGTATTCCAACATAATTCCTAATCCAAACGTGCAAAGTGTCTAAAAATGCCTGTGATATTGAATACATGTGAGTTTTACTAGATACAGTTGTTTTTCTATGGTTTGCAAATACAAAAATGAGGTATTACTCAATATGACTGTATACTGTAACACTCAATATGACAGTTATTTAAACATAACTCCTACACCACACATGGAAATTGGCTAATAATGCCTGAAATAATGCATCTTTGGGAGTTTTACTCGAAACATATGCTTTTTTAAATCTTGCAAATGCAAAAAGTAGTTTTTTACTCAATATGACTATAATGTTCTTAGAATCCTGGTAATGCGAAAAAAGCAATACAAATTTATTCAAACATAACTTCTAAACAACACATGCAAAATGGCTAATAATGCCTACAGATATGTATTTTTGTTAGTAGTACTAGAAAAATGATCTTTTGTAAGGTTTCTAAAGACACAAGTTAGTTTTTTTATTCAATATAACAGTGTGACTGTCAACCTAAACATGAAAGGTTTATAATCATAACTCCAAAACCAAACATGAACTTTGTCTAAAAAAGCCTGTAATATTGAATTTATGTGAGTTTTACCTGAATCAGGTATTTTGGAAAGGTTCAAAAATACAAAAATCAGGTTTTACTGGCCTCATATTGGTCAAACTCAAAATGTCAGTTTATGAAACATAACTCCAAAAATACACATGCAATATGTCTAATAATGCCTGAAGAAATGCATATTTGAGAGTTTTCTTGAAAAAAAAAACATTTGGTAACGTTTGCAAAAACAAAAAGTAATGTTCTACTCAATTTGACAGTAATGTACTTAGAATCCTGAGATAATGCGAATAAAGCAATAAAAATGTATTCCAACATATTTCCTAATCCAAACGTGCAAAGTGTCTAAAAATGCCTGTGATATTGAATACATGTGAGTTTTACTAGATACAGTTGTTTTTCTATGGTTTGCAAATACAAAAATGAGGTATTACTCAATATGACTGTATACTGTAACACTCAATATGACAGTTATTTAAACATAACTCCTACACCACACATGGAAAATGGCTAATAATGCCTGAAATAATGCATCTTTGGGAGTTTTACTCGAAACATATGCTTTTTTAAATCTTGCAAATGCAAAAAGTAGTTTTTTACTCAATATGACTATAATGTTCTTAGAATCCTGGTAATGCGAAAAAAGCAATACAAATTTATTCAAACATAACTTCTAAACAACACATGCAAAATGGCTAATAATGCCTACAGATATGTATTTTTGTTAGTAGTACTAGAAAAATGATCTTTTGTAAGGTTTCTAAAGACACAAGTTAGTTTTTTTATTCAATATAACAGTGTGACTGTCAACCTAATTATGAAAGTATTATAATCATAACTCCAAAACCAAACATGAACTTTGTCTAAAAAAAGCCTGTAATATTGAATTTATGTGAGTTTGACCTGATTCAGGTATTTTGGAAAGTTTCAAAAATACAAAAATCAGGTTTTACTGGCCTCATATTGGTCAAACTCAAAATGTCAGTTTATGAAACATAACTCCTAAAATACGCATGCAATATGTCTAATAATGCCTGAAGAAATG
>NW_026907240.1:0-57858 GCF_033978795.1 Nerophis ophidion | reverse complement strand
TTTGTTTTGAGCAATGGCAAAAAATACTTTAAATTGTATTTATTTACTAGCAAGCTGGTCTCGCTTTGATCAACATTTTGAATTCTAAGAAAAACAAAACTCAAATCGAATGAAAAAATCCAAGAAAATATTTTTGAGATTTGGTCTTCACTTGTTTAAATAAATTCATTTACTTGTTTACTTTGCTTTTTATAACTTTCAGAAAGACAATTTTAGAGAAAAAATACAACCTTAAAAATGATTTTGGATTTTTAAACAAATATACCTCTTTACCTTTTAATTTCCTGCCCTTATGTGGGCCTACCGAGGATGTGGTAGTGGTTTGTGCAGCCCTTTGAGACACTAGTGATTTAGGGCTATATAAGTAAACATTGATTGATTGATTGATTCTTTCCTGACAATTTAAATCAATGTTCAAGTAAATTAATTTTTTTTATTGTAAAGAATAATAAATACATTTTAATTTAATTCTTCATTTTAGCTTCATTTTTTTTCGACAAAAAATATTTGGGAAATATTTCTTCAAACTTATTATGATTAAAATTCCCAAAAAATATTCTGGCAAATCTAGAAAATCTGTGGAATCAAATTTAAATCTTATTTCAAAGTCTTTTGAATGTCTTTTAAAAATTTTGTTCTGGAAAATCTAGAAGAAATAATGATTTGTCTTTGTTAGAAATATAGCTTGGTCCAATTTGTTATATATTCTAACAAAGTGCAGATTGGATTTTAACCTATTTAAACATGTCATCAAAATTCTAAAATCAATCTTAATCAGGAAAAATGACTAAAGATGTTCCATAATTTTTTTTTTTTTTTTTTTTTTCAAAAATATTCAAATTAGCTAGTTTTTCTCTTCTTTTTTTCGGTTGGATTTAGAATTTTAAAGAGTCGAATTTGAAGATATAAGTTGGCGACTTGTCCAGGGTGTACCCCGCCTTCCACCCGATTGTAGCTGAGATAGGCGCCAGCGACCCCAAAAGGGAATAAGCGGTAGAAAATGGATGGATGGATGGAATTTGAAGATAAACTATGTTTCAAAATTTAATTTTCTTTTTTTTTGTGTTTTCTCCTCTTGTAAACCGTTCAATTAAGTGTTTTTTTCATCATTTATTCTCTACAAAAAACTTTCAGTAGAAGGGAAAAAAATGTAGACGGAATGACAGACAGAAATACCCTTTTTTTTAAAAAAATATTTATTTGTTTCTATATATATTTATTGTGAGAAATCATTAAGATGATCAGTGTTTCCACAAAGATAAATATCATTATTTTTTAATAATAACATAGAGTTAAAGGTAAATTGAGCAAATTGGCTATTTCTAGCAATTTATTTAAGTGTGTATCAAACTGGTAGCCCTTCGCATTAATTAGTACCCAAGAAGTAGCTCTTGCTTTCAAAAAGGTTGGTGACCCCTGCATTAGAGGTAAGATCATGGAAAGTCCACATGCTGCTGTGAAAATAGAAGAAACTGAATGATTTGAAAAATCCGACTAACTTCGTAGATAGAAACATACTGACTGTAATTGTGACATGACGTCAGAAAAGGCAGCAAAAATCCTCAATTGTTACTTTTAAACTAGTAAAAAGAGCATTTATATCATGTGTGTCAGTAGAAATGTTCACATTTCAGCCTACAAGAATTCCACTTCCAACTGGAGAAAAGTGTGATTTTTATATTTGACACACACCAACTACAATTGTATTCCAAGACCATTACAAAATCAGCTCTTGAATAAATCAGAAGTTACTCGCAAGTTACTAAATACTTGAGTCGTTTTATCACGGGGACGGCGTGGCGAAGTCGGGAGAGTGGCCGTGCCAGCAACCTGAGGGTTACTGGTTCAATCCCCACCTTCTACCATCCTAGTCACGTCCGTTGTGTCCTTGAGCAAGACACTTCACCCTTGCTCCTGATGGGGCCTGGTTAGCACCTTGCATGGCAGCTCCTGACATCAGTGTGTGAAAGGGTGAATATGGAACTGGTGTCAAAGCGCTTTGAGTTCCTTCAAATAAAGGTAGAAAAGCAAGTATAACCCATCACACAATACTTGCTCAACTAATTATTGTGATCAACACTTTTTACTTGAGTCATATTTGAAAGTAACAGTACTCATCTGCCAGCATAATTTGATGTACACAAAATTCAGTTGCATAAATGGCACGGTGGCACAGGGGGTTAGTGCATGTGCCTCACAATACGAAGGTCCTGGCTTACGTGATCAAACTAGGACTAAAATCTTTCGGTGTGGAGTTTGCATGTTCTCCCCGTGACTGCGTGGGTTCCCTCCGGGTACTCCGGCTTCCTCCCACCTCCAAAGACATGCACCTGGGGATAGGTTGATTGGCAACACTAAATGGTCCCTAGTGTGAATGTTGTCTGTCTATCTGTGATGAGGTGGCGACTTGTCCAGGGTGTACACCGCCTTCCGCCCGAATACAGCTGAGATAGGCTCCAGCACCCCCCGCGACCCCAAAAGGGACAAGCGGTAGGAAATGGATGGAAATTGTCAAAAGAAAACTTTTCCTAATGAAGATATAAATGAACCTCCATAAAAGTGGTGACATAACAAAGGACAAAATACTTCTTGGTTATTTTGTTATGAAAACGTTACTCGGCCGGATCACTTGTTCTCGCTGGCGGCGGTTCCGTTGCCCTGGCCGGTCCCGTAAATGGCGGCTTTTTCGTCCTCCAGGCGCCTGTAGGGCGTGTGGAAGAAGATGAGGAAGATGCAGGAGGACACGGCGCTCAGTGCGGACAGCAGCATCACAGGAACTGATGGGACACAGCAGGCACAGGACCATTAAGGACACGCCCACACCAACCTTTTCTTACCCTAACCTCCAATTCAGGGGGGTCCAAACTCCTCCCACTCAGGGCTACATTTTGGAAAATCTATGAATACTGATGTACAAACCATGTTTCCATATGAGTTGGGAAATTGTGTTAGATGTAAATATAAACGGAATACAATGATTTGCAAATCCTTTTCAACCCATATTCAGTTGAATATGCTACAAAGACAACATATTTGATGTTCAAATTCATAAACTTTATTTTATTTTTTTGCAAATAATAATTAACTTAGAATTTCATGGCTGCACGTGCCAAAGTAGTTGGGAAAGGGCATGTTCACTACTGTCTTACATCACCTTTTCTTTTAACAACACTCAATAAACGTTTGGGAACTGAGGAAACTAATTGTTGAAGCTTTGAAAGTGGAATTCTTTCCCATTCTTGTTTTATGAGAGCTTCAGTCGTTCAACAGTCCGGGGTCTCCGCTGTCGTATTTTACGCTTCATAATGCGCTACACATTTTCGATGGGAGACAGGTCTGGACTGCAGGCGGGCCAGGAAAGTACCCGCACTCTTTTTTTTTACGAAGCCACGCTGTTGTAACACCTGCTGAATGTGGCTTGGCATTGTCTTGCTGAAATAAGCAGGGGCGTCCAGGAAAAAGACGGCGCTTAGATGGCAGCATATGTTGTTCCAAAACCTGGATGTACCTTTCAGCATTAATGGTGCCTTTATAAATGTGTAAGTTACCCATGCCTTGGGCACTAATGCACCCCCATACCATCACAGATGCTGGCTTTTGAACTTTGCGTCGATAACAGTCTGGATGGTTCGCTTCCCCATTGGTCCGGATGACACGATGTCAAATATTTCCAAAAACAATTTGAAATGTGTACTTGTCAGACCAAAGAACATTTTTCCACTTTGCATCAGTCCATCTTAGATGATCTCGGGCCCAGAGAAGCCGGCGGCGTTTCCGGATGTTGTTGATAAATGGCTTTCACTTTGCATTGCAGAACTTTAACTTGCACTTAAAGATGTAGCGACCAACTGTATTTAGTGACAGTGGTTTTCTGAAGTGTTCCTGAGCCCATGTGGTGATATCCTTTAGAGATTGATGTCGTTTTTTTATACAGTGCCGTCTGAGGGATGGAAGGTCACGGTCATTCAATGTTGGTTTCCGCCCATGCCGCTTACGTGGAGTGATTTCTCCAGATTCTCTGAACCTTTTGATGATATTATGGAGCGTAGATGTTGAAATCCCTACATTTCTTGCAATGTCACTTTGAGAAAGGTTGTTCTTAAACTGTTTGACTATTTGCTCACACAGTTGTGGACAAAGGGGTGTACCTCGCCCCATCCTTTCTTGTGAAAGACTGAGCATTTTTTGGCAAGCTGATTTTATACCCAGCAATGTCACCCACCTGTTCCCAATTAGCCTGCACACCTGTGGGATGTTCCAAATAAGTGTTTGATGAACATTCCTCAACTTTATCAGTATTTATTGCCACCTTTCCCAACTTCTTTGTCACGTGTTGCTTGCATCAAATTTTAAAGTTAATGATTATCAGTTTGAACATGAAATATGTTGTCTTTGTAGCATATTCAACTGAATATGGCTTGAAAAGGATTTGCAAATCATTGTATTCTGTTTATATTTACATCGAACACAATTTCCCAACTCATATGGAAACGGGGTTTGTACATGTGATTTTGTAGTTTGAAAACATGAGCAAAATATTTGACACTGTCATTATGGGTTATTGTGTGTAGAATTCTGAGGACAAAAATGAATGTATTTCATTTTGGAGAAAGGCTGTAACACAAGAAAATGTGTAAAAAGTGCAGATGCCCTGTATTTGCAGATAAAATGGTGTTGATCTGACGTTACCTTTCCAGCTCTGAGGGGCGAGCGTGCAGGTTAAGCGAGGCGACTCTGCGATGGGTGTTGCCAAAGCTTGAAGCAGGATGATGTAAATCAGCGACTGAACTTGTCTGCAGGGCAAAGAGCAAGAGTTCTAGAGTTTCAAGTCGCCGAGGAGAGGAAGTAGGACGTGTGCGTTACCCTGATATGAAGACCAGTCCGGCGGAGGTGGCCTCTCCCACAGGGTAGGAACATTCCACGGACAACTCCATCACGGCCGGGTAGATGGAGACACCCAAGAAGCCAAAAAGAGCGCAAACAATCGCTACGGCCACCTTCTGATCTTGTATCAGACACACCTGGGGAGGATTGTGGTGAGATGTGTGTGTTCTTGTATTTCTACCCTTCTGAAGACACCAACAAGGAAAAGTAGCTTCCATATGAGGAGGTGTGAACAAGTTAGGACATAAATCATGGTCCCAATACGGAAAAACCATTGCATCTAATAGAGAATGTCTCATTTACAACCAAGCTGGTGAAATCTATCAAAATGAGGGTGGTCCCAAAAAGGAGGGATTTTTCAAATTGACTGTGTGTCGGTTTTAAAAGTGCTCCCCCACTGGCCAACATATGTAACAACAAGTGTGTGTAAGAAGTTGAAATGCGCCCACTTTGGCCAAAATTAATAACAAAAAGAAAGCGAACATGTACACAGAGACATACCGTAATAACTTGAAGTAAAACAAAATGTTTTAATGAACTAAAAGCAGTCTTTTTCTCACAATGTGTCGACTTTTTTTTCTGATAAAACTGGGAACAATTTCTCATATTCTTTTTGTTTCTGTAATTTGCAATATTTTCTCGTAGAATTATTACTTTTTTATGTAAAATGATAACTTTTTAATGCAAAATGGTGACATTTGTCATATAAAATATAGAGATTTATCACAATATTGCCTATTCTTTCATTGTTCTTGTAAAATAGTGACATTTTTTGAGTAAAATTATGACTTTTGTGTCATAATATTTCCCATTAAAATTCCTATTATTATAATGTTGCCAAAAATGTTATAAAACTGTGACTATTCATAAAATTGCCAAAAGTTGAAGCTTTTTCTCCTAAAATTCCACCTGTTGAGTAAAATTCCAACTTTTATCATAATATTGCACAAATGTTCAGTTTTTCTTGGAAAATTTTGACTACGATTCCAACTTTATTATAACCCTGCCAAAATTCTAAGCTTTTCTTGTGAAATTATGACCTTTTTCATGCTTTTTATATTTGCATAGTATGTATATATTATTAATGTTGTAAATACAAATATTTCTATATCTAGTAAGGGTGGTCCTGAAGAGGTCGGCATTTTTCCGAGGTCTCAACAAGGTAATAAATCGGTGTGTGTAAGATGCACTCACCACAGTGAAGGCGCAGGCCACCATGGCAGAGAGGCTCATGTTGACTTTGATGGCCTCTATGAACTTCTTGGTTTTGTCAACGTAAAGCCCCGGCAGGGCGGCGCCCACCATGCCCAACGCGATGAAGAGTGCGCCGCATAGACCCACGAAATCCTGTAGGGATGAAACACGTGCATGTGATAGATCCTACTTTGAAGGTATGTCTGACAAACCAAACAAACAAAGCCTGCATTAACAGATCGATAAAAATCAGTAGCAAGTAGCGAGCTGAATGTAGATAAATGGAGCGCAGTAAAAGTAGCGTTTCTTCTCTGTAAATATACTCAAGTAAAAGTATGTTGCATTAAAACTACTCTTAGAAGTACAATTCATCCCAAAAGTTACTCAAATAGATGTAACGGAGTAAATGTAGCGCGTTACTGCCCACCTCTGTCCGAAACATATCATGTCTCACAAGAGATTGGTACACTTCTTCATAATGACAGGACACACGGAAATCATCAAAGACCTCAAACAGTAAGCTGCTCAGATTCAAGTTAAAGTACCAATGATTGTCACACACACACTAGCTGTGATGAAATTTGTCCTCTGCATTTGACCCATCCCCTTGATTACCCCCTGGGAGGTGAGGGGAGCAGTGAGCAGCAGCGGTGGCCGCGTCCGGGAATGATTTTTGGTGATTTAACCCCCAATACCAACCCTAGATGCTGAGTGCCAAGCAGGGAGGGTAACAGGTCCTATTTTTATAGTCTTTGGTATGACTTGGCCGGGGTTTGAACTCACAACCTACCGATCTCAAGTTAACTGGTATGAAATGTTCATATTGCGTGAGCAGGTGAATAAAAAGTGTCCTCACGTCGGTGTATCCCTGCACACACAGGATCTGGTCCAGCAGCGTGGAGAAGCAGGTGAACACGGCCACGCCCGAGCCAAAGCACAGCAGCAGCAGGTACGCTCGGTTCCTCAGCAGCTGGGCGGGACAAGGACAAAGGGCGGCGAGTCAGGTGTGTCCCACAACACGGCACCACACTGCAAAAACTACAATCTAAGTAAGATGAAATATTTCAAATAAGGGAGATATCTGCTTATTTTCTGTCTGATAAGATCATTCTTCTCACTAAGCAGATTTTATGTTAGTGTTTCACTTGTTTTAAGGGTTTTGCTCCTAAATGATCTCAGTAAGATATTACAGCTTGTTGCTGAGATGTTATAGAATAGAATAAAATACAATAGAATGGACTTTATTGTCATTATATTTGCATATAACGAGATTAAGGAATCCACCTTAAGGTGCGGTAGTGGAAACAAATATGGGCACGAGAGGTAATAAAGGAAAAACTATCAATTGAAATAAACAGACTACAATCCAATAAAAATAAGAAGCAATCCTGTACAATATACAAAACACTATAGAAATACAAAATACTGTACAATATACAGAACAAGACAAGAGTACCAAAGTAATAAATAACAATCAGTGTCGGACGTATTGCACTTGAAGGGAATAAGCGGTAGAAAATGGATGGATGGGTAGTATTGCACAGTAGGGTATTAGGGTAGGATATTGTATAGGGGTGAATTATTATTATTACCGCATGCCCATGGTGACGAGGAAACAGCTGACGCAGGCAACAACGGCATAGACCAACATCTGAAGGATGACAGGTGAACATTTATTTTTACCTTGAGATCCTTTAATCAGCTATTCAGTAATTCTATATAACTCACCAAAAGTGGGAGTTGTGCCGTGCGAGCGATCTTTGGAGACGCCATGTTGGCGATGAGGATGCCCAGCGGGTTGGCTGTGGAGGAACAGCGGGCTAAAGATGATCACCTCCATGTCAAGTGTCTCCCATAAAATTGCTCATAGACACCTTGTAACTCACTTGGTCTGCCAGAGCATAAGACCATGTAGCAGGAAGGGATCAGTGTTGCCAACGTAACCACTTTCTTGCTATATTGCGTAATCAGACCTCTTTTTCCAAAAAGTGACTCATCCATTGGAAAGACTTTTGTAGACCATGAATGCATCTGTGGGCCCCTCCCACATCTAAAATCACTCTAGGGATGGAACCATGAATGGTATTAATGATAACCGCGGTAAAACACCCCACAGTTAGTATTACCATTTTAAAGGGCGGTACAGCTTGGTTGGTAGAGCGGCCGTGCCAGCAACTTGAGGGTTCCAGGTTCGATCCCCGCTTGCGCCATCCTGGTCCAGTGGTTCTCAAATAATAGGACCTCTTTAAATACTTGACAGTTTGAAGCAGTTTTCAATAGAAGTAGTGAATTCAATAATTAATTGAAGATCTATTTTTATTTTAATGTTTTAAAATATACAATATATATTTACATATGTAATAATATTGACCAATATTATTGTAAATTAATAGTGAATTTAAAAGTACATTCGTTAATTGTGGAACTGTGACAACACTCATTCTAAACATGAATGTTTTGCATTTCATGTTTTTTTACAGCCATTTATGCAAAATAGTGGATTATTCCAAGGCAAACCACCGCCGCCAACAAATACACTATATTGCCAAAAGTATCTGGCCACCTGCCTTGACTCACATATGAACTTGAAGGGCCATATCATTCCTAACCCATAGCGTTCAATATGATGTGGGTCCACCTTTTGCAGCTATTACAGCTTCAACTTTTCTGGGAAGGCTGTCCACAAGGTTGCCGAGTGTCTTTATAGGAATTTTCCACCATTCTTCCAAAAGCGCATTGGGGAGGTCACACACTGATGTTGGTGGAGAAGGCCTGGCTCTCAGTCTCCATTCTAATTCATCCCAAAGGTGTTCTATTGGGTTCAGGTCAGGACTCTGTGCAGGCCAGTCAAGTTCAGCTGCATCAGACTCTGTCATCCATGCCTTTATGGCCCTTGCTTTGTGCAGTGGTGCACAATCATGTTAGGAGCGTGGAATTGTCCAAAAGGTTTTGGTATCCTGGAGTATTCAAAGTTCCTTTCACTGGAACTAAGGGGCCAAGCCCAACTCCTGAAAACCAACACCACACCGTCATTTCTCCGCTGACCCCTCTCTGTCAGTTTACATGGTCTACTAATTGGTGGCTGAGTTGATGTTGTTCCCAAACTCTTCCATTTTCTTATAATAAAGCCGACAGTTGACTTTGGAATATTTAGGAGCGAGGAAATTTCGCCACTGGATTTGTTGCAAAGGTGGCGTCCAATGACAGTTCCACGCTGGAAATCACTGAGAGCGGCCCATTCTTTCACAAATGTTTGTAAAAACAGTCTCCATGCCTAAGTGCTTGATTCTATACACCTGCGGCCGGGCCAAGTGATTAGGACACCTGATTCTCATCATTTGGATGGCTGGCCAAATACTTTTGGCAATATAGTGTAGATTGCAGTCCTGTGGGGGAAACACTTCCACATTTCTCACTCACCCATGGAGGCCATCATGTTGGCCGTGGCTCGCTGGTGATCGGGGAACCACAACGCCGCCATCTTGGTGGGCGTGAAGATGATGAGCGGCTGCGCCACCGCTGCCAGCGTCTGACCGAAAAACACCACCGTCGAAGCTTTCTTCTGCATAAGAAGTGGAAAAATTCTCCGTTTTCCCGAAATTCCGTATTACCATTTGTCATTTCAACATGTTATTACTTCAACAATTCTCCACCGATTGAGAAATTGTCCAAGACATCAATAAATTTAGATTAGATACTACTTTATTTATTCCTTCAGGAGAGTAAATGCCTTGGCAGAAGACACCTCCTGCCAAATATGCCTATACCGCAGGATTTTTAATTTTTCAAATGATCATCAAATGTTGCCGTTGACATCAGTGATGCTATTTGGAACAGAAAAGATATATTTAGTAAGTAGAAAGAAAACACAAGGAGCCCGGGCAACAGCAGCGAAGGGCTGCCCGGCCGCCGGGCAGCCCATGCATGCTGTGCCCTCCGGGCAACAGCAGCGAAGGGCTGCCCGGCCGCCGGGCAGCCCATGCATGCTGTGCCCTCCGGGCAACAGCAGCGAAGGGCTGCCCGGCCGCCGGGCAGCCCATGCATGCTGTGCCCTCCGGGCAACAGCAGCGAAGGGCTGCCCGGCCGCAGACTGGCTGCGTAGTCCTTATAGCTGTTCAACCAACCTTTTTAAGTTACGGTTGGGTAGTTAACATGGGCGCCAATTGCCTCGTACCTTGGTAGCTGTTTAGCCAACCCTTTTAAGTTACGGTTTTAAGAAGTACCAAGTGTTGAAACCGTGGGTCAGAATGGTGTGTGTGAAAGCAAAATGCCTGTGTCAGTCTCCCAGCATTGGAGCATTCGTACACAATTCCATCAGGAATTGCCTCATTTACTTTTAAATTTTTAATAAACATGGAAAATAATTACAAATAAAGTTACAAAAATACAATGTTTCCACAATTTTTAACCTATTACACCATTTTGGAAAGTCCAGGATTTTCCAAACTTCTTGATTCTACAAAGCCTTCTTTGCAGCGGCTTCTCTTTTCACAGTTTTCAACATGTTATTACTTTCAGAGTCCAAGGGTTTTGCTATTAATAGAACATTGACGGTCTACCTCACTGTTTGGGCAGCACATCAAAATCACCAGTCGATGGTAAAACCAATATCGAATGTCATATTTTAATAGAGCATTCGTCAAAAAGTTTGCTTTCACAATTTTACTATCAGGGAGACTGACAAGGGCATTTAGCTTTTCCACACACCATCCTGACTCACAGTTTCAACGATTGGTACTTGTTAAAACTGTAACTTAAAATGGTTTGCTGAACAGCTATCAAGGTTCGATGCAATAGGCGCCCATGTTAACTACCCAACCGTAACTTAAAAAGGTTGGTTGAGCAGGTATAACGACTATGCGGCCAGACTCCCAGGTGACTGGGCATTTCATTGCTACTGTTGCCCAGAGGGCACAGTATGCATGGGCTGCCTGTGCAATATCTCAATTCCTGGTTATTCTGAACGATAATTAGTGGGAGACCCGACAACACTGATGCATCGACATCTGCGTCGAGCTCAATGAACCAAACACTGTGTCAGTGTGCAGTAACAGCTAATCCTTTCGATACCTCAGTTGATAAAGTGGAAAGCTGTATTAGCTTATGCTGAGTTCTTTAGGGCACTGGTTCAAATCCAGCTCGATGGATCACTCATTACGTTTCATGATTAACGTGGAATCCGACCCCGACTTAAGTTGAAAAACTTATTCGGGTGTTACCATTTAGTGGTCAATTGTACAGAATATGTACTGAACTGTGCAATCTACTAATAAAAGTTTCAATCAATCAATCAATAGTGCGTAATCAGAGCGCATGTGTAAAAAAAAAAAAAAATTCCCAGTCCACAACTATCCTCATTCACAACACGTTCTCTTAGATTTCCATGTTATGATACATGTTCACATTATTTATTGACTGTATCTAAAAAGTATTTAAAAAAATATGGTATTATTTAAATGAAGATATGAAATAATCCTAAATGAAATTCAATGACTTGGTTTATATTATTGGATATACTCGGTCATAAAATCAGTGTCAGTTGAGTTGGTCCATAGATTTCCTGTAGGGAATTTTAATGTCCAGCAGATGTCAGTATTTAGTGACACAGGATCAATACAGTTTATAAATGTGTCAAAAGGCTGTGCAACGCCTCATCAACCCATCACTAACAATCACACAGGTCAGGTAATGTCAAGACTTTAATCTACACTGGACATAGGCAGTCTTCTTTACTGTCAAAGACTTTTTGACAAATCAATCAAACAGAACCCCCAGTCAAATGACAAATTCAGTATTACTTTTCAACAGACATTTATTTAATCTTGTTGTTTGTGGTCTGGACATTTGACACAGGAATTTAACTTTTCCACACACCATCCTGAATCACGGTTTCAATCGTAGTCCATGTTAACTACCAAACCGTAACTTAAAAGGGTTGGTTGAACAAGTATAAGGACTAGCAGGTCATTGCTAATGTTGCTAATAGGCACAGTACCCATGGACTAAGTTTTGGGGAAATTCCTAATGAAATCAATGGGACATCCTTCAAAGTTCCACTTATTCCATCTGATTCCAACTGTTCCAATTTCAGGAGTTGTGTGCTTGATTTCAACAATGCTAAAATAATTCCGGGATTTCAGTTGATCATCAGCATTGGAGCAATCACACGCAATTCCTTCAGGAATTGCCTCATCTAGTTTTTAATGTTTAATAAAAAATAACAAATAAAATAACGACAAAAAAAGATACAACATTACAACATTTCGAAGTTTTAACCTATTCAAACCATTCCACCTTCGACTCATTGCACCATTCTGGAAATTCAAACTTCCCCTTTTCCTTGTCAAAAAAAGTTGAGGATTTTCCAGAATTCCTGCTTTTCCGAAGCCCTATTTCCACCCTTTTTCTGGCGACTACACCTTCCACATTTTTCAACGCGTTTCAACTTTTCCACCGTCGAAGCTTTCTTCTGCATAAGAAGTGGAAAAATTCTCTGTTTTCCCGAAATTCCGTATTACCATTTGTCATTTCAACATGTTATTACTTCAACAATTCTCCACCGATTGAAAAATTGTCCAAGACATCAATAAATTTAGATTAGATACTACTTTATTTATTCCTTCAGGAGAGTAAATGCCTTGGCAGAAGACACCTCCTGCCAAAGATGCCTATACCGCAGGATTTTTAATTTTTCAAATGATCATCAAATGTTGCCGTTGACATCATTTTTATGCACTGAAATTTTTTACACTGAATTTTTTTCAAGCTGAATTTTTTTACACAGAATTTTTTTATGCTGAATTTTTATACCCTAAAACTTTATACACAACACTTTTATACGCCGAAATTGTTTTCACTGAATTTTTATGCACTGAAATTTTTTACACTCAATTTCTACACAGAATTTTTTTTGCACTGAATTTTTTTCACATTCGTTTTTTCACACTGATTTTTTTTTACGCTGAATTTTTATACACAGAATTTTTTACGCTGAAATTTTTCACACCTAATTTTCTTTACGCTGAAATCATACACTAAATTTTTATATACTGATTTTTTTTACATTAAATATTTATACACTGAATTTATTTACAAATACTTTTTTTACACTTAATTTTTATACATTGCATTTTTTTTACACTGAATTTTTACACACTGACTTTTTATTCACTAAAATTTTTTACACTAAATTTTTATCAAGCTGAATTGTTTTACGCTGAATTTTTTGCACTGATTTTTTTTATGTTGAATATTTTTACACTGAATTTTTTTGACGCTACATTTTTATACTCTGAATTTTAATACACTGAATTTTTTTACACCAATTTTTTGTACTGAATTTTTTTACACTGAATTTTTATACATTGCATTTTTTTACACTGAATATTTACTTCTTTGTTGATTGAGTACAAAAAAATGCAGATGATTGTGTGTGTATTGATGTCATTACATCATGTGTCCACAGGGGGCAGTGTAGTGTTGGTCACACACGCACAGGTGTGGGGGATTACAGGTATTAGCTGGGAGTTCATGTGTTTGCTTTTGTGTTTGCTTTACAAGGGAAAAAAAGCTCCATCCCCCTGGAAAAGAAGGAAAGAAGGGAAGAATAATGTGGATTTATTGAGGAGAAAGAGAAGTAAATATTTGGTGGCGTTTAAGGAGTGTTTGTGTTCCACCTGCATGACAAGATGAGGACTTTTTTTAAGGCAGCACTTCCAACAAGAGGAAGATGAGGACATGTTTGAGGCAGCACTTCCAACAAGAAGAAGATGAGGACATGTTTGAGGCAGCACTTCCAACAAGAAGAAGATGAGGACTTTTTTTAAGGCAGCACTTCCAACAAGAAGAAGATGAGGACATGTTTGAGGCAGCACTTCCAACAAGAAGAAGAAGAGGACATGTTTGAGGCAGCACTTCCAACAAGAAGAAGATGAGGACATGTTTGAGGCAGCACTTCCAACAAGAAGAAGATGAGGACATGTTTGAGGCAGCACTTCCAACAAGAAGAAGATGAGGACATGTTTGAGGCAGCACTTCCAACAAGAAGAAGAAGAGGACATGTTTGAGGCAGCACTTCCAACAAGAAGAAGAAGAGGACATGTTTGAGGCAGCACTTCCAACAAGAAGAAGATGAGGACATGTTTGAGGCAGCACTTCCAACAAGAAGAAGAAGATGAGGACATGTTTGAGGCAGCACTTCCAACAAGAAGAAGATGAGGACATGTTTGAGGCAGCACTTCCAACAAGAAGAAGAAGATGAGGACATGTTTGAGGCAGCACTTCCAACAAGAAGAAGAAGATGAGGACATGTTTGAGGCAGCACTTCCAACAAGAAGAAGATGAGGACATGTTTGAGGCAGCACTTCCAACAAGAAGAAGAAGATGAGGACATGTTTAAGGCAGCACTTCCAACAAGAAGAAGATGAGGACATGTTTGAGGCAGCACTTCCAACAAGAAGAAGAAGATGAGGACATGTTTAAGGCAGCACTTCCAACAAGAAGAAGATGAGGACATGTTTGAGGCAGCACTTCCAACAAGAAGAAGATGAGGACATGTTTGAGGCAGCACTTCCAACAAGAAGAAGAAGATGAGGACATGTTTGAGGCAGCACTTCCAACAAGAAGAAGATGAGGACATGTTTGAGGCAGCACTTCCAACAAGAAGAAGAAGATGAGGACATGTTTGAGGCAGCACTTCCAACAAGAAGAAGATGAGGACATGTTTGAGGCAGCACTTCCAACAAGAAGAAGATGAGGACATGTTTGAGGCAGCACTTCCAACAAGAAGAAGATGAGGACTTTTTTTAAGGCAGCACTTCCAACAAGAAGAAGATGAGGACATGTTTGAGGCAGCACTTCCAACAAGAAGAAGATGAGGACATGTTTGAGGCAGCACTTCCAACAAGAAGAAGAAGATGAGGACATGTTTGAGGCAGCACTTCCAACAAGAAGAAGATGAGGACATGTTTAAGGCAGCACTTTCAACAAGAAGAAGATGAGGACATGTTTGAGGCAGCACTTCCAACAAGAAGAAGATGAGGACATGTTTGAGGCAGCACTTCCAACAAGAAGAAGATGAGGACATGTTTGAGGCAGCACTTCCAACAAGAAGAAGATGAGGACATGTTTGAGGCAGCACTTCCAACAAGAAGAAGATGAGGACTTTTTTTAAGGCAGCACTTCCAACAAGAAGAAGATGAGGACATGTTTGAGGCAGCACTTCCAACAAGAAGAAGATGAGGACATGTTTGAGGCAGCACTTCCAACAAGAAGAAGAAGATGAGGACATGTTTGAGGCAGCACTTCCAACAAGAAGAAGATGAGGACATGTTTAAGGCAGCACTTTCAACAAGAAGAAGATGAGGACATGTTTGAGGCAGCACTTCCAACAAGAAGAAGAAGATGAGGACATGTTTGAGGCAGCACTTCCAACAAGAAGAAGATGAGGACATGTTTAAGGCAGCACTTTCAACAAGAAGAAGATGAGGACATGTTTGAGGCAGCACTTCCAACAAGAAGAAGAAGATGAGGACATGTTTGAGGCAGCACTTCCAACAAGAAGAAGATGAGGACATGTTTGAGGCAGCACTTCCAACAAGAAGAAGATGAGGACATGTTTGAGGCAGCACTTCCAACAAGAAGAAGATGATGAGGACATGTTTGAGGCAGCACTTCCAACAAGAAGAAGAAGATGAGGACATGTTTGAGGCAGCACTTCCAACAAGAAGAAGATGAGGACATGTTTAAGGCAGCACTTTCAACAAGAAGAAGATGAGGACATGTTTGAGGCAGCACTTCCAACAAGAAGAAGAAGATGAGGACATGTTTGAGGCAGCACTTCCAACAAGAAGAAGATGAGGACATGTTTGAGGCAGCACTTCCAACAAGAAGAAGATGAGGACATGTTTGAGGCAGCACTTCCAACAAGAAGAAGATGATGAGGACATGTTTGAGGCAGCACTTCCAACAAGAAGAAGAAGATGAGGACATGTTTGAGGCAGCACTTCCAACAAGAAGAAGATGAGGACATGTTTAAGGCAGCACTTTCAACAAGAAGAAGATGAGGACATGTTTGAGGCAGCACTTTCAACAAGAAGAAGATGAGGACATGTTTGAGGCAGCACTTCCAACAAGAAGAAGATGAGGACATGTTTGAGGCAGCACTTCCAACAAGAAGAAGAAGATGAGGACATGTTTGAGGCAGCACTTCCAACAAGAAGAAGATGAGGACATGTTTAAGGCAGCACTTTCAACAAGAAGAAGATGAGGACATGTTTGAGGCAGCACTTCCAACAAGAAGAAGATGAGGACATGTTTGAGGCAGCACTTCCAACAAGAAGAAGAAGATGAGGACATGTTTGAGGCAGCACTTCCAACAAGAAGAAGAAGATGAGGACATGTTTGAGGCAGCACTTCCAACAAGAAGAAGATGAGGACATGTTTGAGGCAGCACTTCCAACAAGAAGAAGATGAGGACATGTTTGAGGCAGCACTTCCAACAAGAAGAAGATGAGGACATGTTTGAGGCAGCACTTCCAACAAGAAGAAGATGAGGACATGTTTGAGGCAGCACTTCCAACAAGAAGAAGATGAGGACATGTTTAAGGCAGCACTTCCAACAAGAAGAAGATGAGGACATGTTTGAGGCAGCACTTCCAACAAGAAGAAGATGAGGACTTTTTTTAAGGCAGCACTTCCAACAAGAAGAAGATGAGGACATGTTTGAGGCAGCACTTCCAACAAGAAGAAGATGAGGACTTTTTTTAAGGCAGCACTTCCAACAAGAAGAAGAAGATGAGGACATGTTTGAGGCAGCACTTCCAACAAGAAGAAGATGAGGACATGTTTAAGGCAGCACTTTCAACAAGAAGAAGATGAGGACATGTTTGAGGCAGCACTTCCAACAAGAAGAAGAAGATGAGGACATGTTTGAGGCAGCACTTCCAACAAGAAGAAGATGAGGACATGTTTGAGGCAGCACTTCCAACAAGAAGAAGAAGATGAGGACATGTTTGAGGCAGCACTTCCAACAAGAAGAAGAAGATGAGGACATGTTTGAGGCAGCACTTCCAACAAGAAGAAGATGAGGACATGTTTGAGGCAGCACTTCCAACAAGAAGAAGAAGATGAGGACATGTTTGAGGCAGCACTTCCAACAAGAAGAAGAAGATGAGGACATGTTTGAGGCAGCACTTCCAACAAGAAGAAGATGAGGACATGTTTGAGGCAGCACTTCCAACAAGAAGAAGATGAGGACATGTTTGAGGCAGCACTTCCAACAAGAAGAAGATGAGGACATGTTTGAGGCAGCACTTCCAACAAGAAGAAGATGAGGACATGTTTGAGGCAGCACTTCCAACAAGAAGAAGAAGATGAGGACATGTTTGAGGCAGCACTTCCAACAAGAAGAAGATGAGGACATGTTTGAGGCAGCACTTCCAACAAGAAGAAGAAGATGAGGACATGTTTGAGGCAGCACTTCCAACAAGAAGAAGAAGATGAGGACATGTTTGAGGCAGCACTTCCAACAAGAAGAAGATGAGGACATGTTTAAGGCAGCACTTTCAACAAGAAGAAGATGAGGACATGTTTGAGGCAGCACTTCCAACAAGAAGAAGAAGATGAGGACATGTTTGAGGCAGCACTTCCAACAAGAAGAAGATGATGAGGACATGTTTGAGGCAGCACTTCCAACAAGAAGAAGAAGATGAGGACATGTTTGAGGCAGCACTTCCAACAAGAAGAAGATGAGGACATGTTTAAGGCAGCACTTTCAACAAGAAGAAGATGAGGACATGTTTGAGGCAGCACTTCCAACAAGAAGAAGAAGATGAGGACATGTTTGAGGCAGCACTTCCAACAAGAAGAAGATGAGGACATGTTTGAGGCAGCACTTCCAACAAGAAGAAGATGACGAGGACATGTTTGAGGCAGCACTTCCAACAAGAAGAAGAAGATGAGGACATGTTTGAGGCAGCACTTCCAACAAGAAGAAGATGAGGACATGTTTAAGGCAGCACTTTCAACAAGAAGAAGATGAGGACATGTTTGAGGCAGCACTTTCAACAAGAAGAAGATGAGGACATGTTTGAGGCAGCACTTCCAACAAGAAGAAGATGAGGACATGTTTGAGGCAGCACTTCCAACAAGAAGAAGAAGATGAGGACATGTTTGAGGCAGCACTTCCAACAAGAAGAAGATGAGGACATGTTTAAGGCAGCACTTTCAACAAGAAGAAGATGAGGACATGTTTGAGGCAGCACTTCCAACAAGAAGAAGATGAGGACATGTTTGAGGCAGCACTTCCAACAAGAAGAAGAAGATGAGGACATGTTTGAGGCAGCACTTCCAACAAGAAGAAGAAGATGAGGACATGTTTGAGGCAGCACTTCCAACAAGAAGAAGATGAGGACATGTTTGAGGCAGCACTTCCAACAAGAAGAAGATGAGGACATGTTTGAGGCAGCACTTCCAACAAGAAGAAGATGAGGACATGTTTGAGGCAGCACTTCCAACAAGAAGAAGATGAGGACATGTTTGAGGCAGCACTTCCAACAAGAAGAAGATGAGGACATGTTTAAGGCAGCACTTCCAACAAGAAGAAGATGAGGACATGTTTGAGGCAGCACTTCCAACAAGAAGAAGATGAGGACTTTTTTTAAGGCAGCACTTCCAACAAGAAGAAGATGAGGACATGTTTGAGGCAGCACTTCCAACAAGAAGAAGATGAGGACTTTTTTTAAGGCAGCACTTCCAACAAGAAGAAGAAGATGAGGACATGTTTGAGGCAGCACTTCCAACAAGAAGAAGATGAGGACATGTTTAAGGCAGCACTTTCAACAAGAAGAAGATGAGGACATGTTTGAGGCAGCACTTCCAACAAGAAGAAGAAGATGAGGACATGTTTGAGGCAGCACTTCCAACAAGAAGAAGATGAGGACATGTTTGAGGCAGCACTTCCAACAAGAAGAAGAAGATGAGGACATGTTTGAGGCAGCACTTCCAACAAGAAGAAGAAGATGAGGACATGTTTGAGGCAGCACTTCCAACAAGAAGAAGAAGATGAGGACATGTTTGAGGCAGCACTTCCAACAAGAAGAAGATGAGGACATGTTTGAGGCAGCACTTCCAACAAGAAGAAGAAGATGAGGACATGTTTAAGGCAGCACTTCCAACAAGAAGAAGATGAGGACATGTTTGAGGCAGCACTTCCAACAAGAAGAAGAAGATGAGGACATGTTTAAGGCAGCACTTCCAACAAGAAGAAGATGAGGACATGTTTGAGGCAGCACTTCCAACAAGAAGAAGATGAGGACATGTTTGAGGCAGCACTTCCAACAAGAAGAAGAAGATGAGGACATGTTTGAGGCAGCACTTCCAACAAGAAGAAGATGAGGACATGTTTGAGGCAGCACTTCCAACAAGAAGAAGAAGATGAGGACATGTTTGAGGCAGCACTTCCAACAAGAAGAAGATGAGGACATGTTTGAGGCAGCACTTCCAACAAGAAGAAGATGAGGACATGTTTGAGGCAGCACTTCCAACAAGAAGAAGATGAGGACTTTTTTTAAGGCAGCACTTCCAACAAGAAGAAGATGAGGACATGTTTGAGGCAGCACTTCCAACAAGAAGAAGATGAGGACATGTTTGAGGCAGCACTTCCAACAAGAAGAAGAAGATGAGGACATGTTTGAGGCAGCACTTCCAACAAGAAGAAGATGAGGACATGTTTAAGGCAGCACTTTCAACAAGAAGAAGATGAGGACATGTTTGAGGCAGCACTTCCAACAAGAAGAAGATGAGGACATGTTTGAGGCAGCACTTCCAACAAGAAGAAGATGAGGACATGTTTGAGGCAGCACTTCCAACAAGAAGAAGATGAGGACATGTTTGAGGCAGCACTTCCAACAAGAAGAAGATGAGGACTTTTTTTAAGGCAGCACTTCCAACAAGAAGAAGATGAGGACATGTTTGAGGCAGCACTTCCAACAAGAAGAAGATGAGGACATGTTTGAGGCAGCACTTCCAACAAGAAGAAGAAGATGAGGACATGTTTGAGGCAGCACTTCCAACAAGAAGAAGATGAGGACATGTTTAAGGCAGCACTTTCAACAAGAAGAAGATGAGGACATGTTTGAGGCAGCACTTCCAACAAGAAGAAGAAGATGAGGACATGTTTGAGGCAGCACTTCCAACAAGAAGAAGATGATGAGGACATGTTTGAGGCAGCACTTCCAACAAGAAGAAGAAGATGAGGACATGTTTGAGGCAGCACTTCCAACAAGAAGAAGATGAGGACATGTTTAAGGCAGCACTTTCAACAAGAAGAAGATGAGGACATGTTTGAGGCAGCACTTCCAACAAGAAGAAGAAGATGAGGACATGTTTGAGGCAGCACTTCCAACAAGAAGAAGATGAGGACATGTTTGAGGCAGCACTTCCAACAAGAAGAAGATGAGGACATGTTTGAGGCAGCACTTCCAACAAGAAGAAGATGATGAGGACATGTTTGAGGCAGCACTTCCAACAAGAAGAAGAAGATGAGGACATGTTTGAGGCAGCACTTCCAACAAGAAGAAGATGAGGACATGTTTAAGGCAGCACTTTCAACAAGAAGAAGATGAGGACATGTTTGAGGCAGCACTTTCAACAAGAAGAAGATGAGGACATGTTTGAGGCAGCACTTCCAACAAGAAGAAGATGAGGACATGTTTGAGGCAGCACTTCCAACAAGAAGAAGAAGATGAGGACATGTTTGAGGCAGCACTTCCAACAAGAAGAAGATGAGGACATGTTTAAGGCAGCACTTTCAACAAGAAGAAGATGAGGACATGTTTGAGGCAGCACTTCCAACAAGAAGAAGATGAGGACATGTTTGAGGCAGCACTTCCAACAAGAAGAAGAAGATGAGGACATGTTTGAGGCAGCACTTCCAACAAGAAGAAGAAGATGAGGACATGTTTGAGGCAGCACTTCCAACAAGAAGAAGATGAGGACATGTTTGAGGCAGCACTTCCAACAAGAAGAAGATGAGGACATGTTTGAGGCAGCACTTCCAACAAGAAGAAGATGAGGACATGTTTGAGGCAGCACTTCCAACAAGAAGAAGATGAGGACATGTTTGAGGCAGCACTTCCAACAAGAAGAAGATGAGGACATGTTTAAGGCAGCACTTCCAACAAGAAGAAGATGAGGACATGTTTGAGGCAGCACTTCCAACAAGAAGAAGATGAGGACTTTTTTTAAGGCAGCACTTCCAACAAGAAGAAGATGAGGACATGTTTGAGGCAGCACTTCCAACAAGAAGAAGATGAGGACTTTTTTTAAGGCAGCACTTCCAACAAGAAGAAGAAGATGAGGACATGTTTGAGGCAGCACTTCCAACAAGAAGAAGATGAGGACATGTTTAAGGCAGCACTTTCAACAAGAAGAAGATGAGGACATGTTTGAGGCAGCACTTCCAACAAGAAGAAGAAGATGAGGACATGTTTGAGGCAGCACTTCCAACAAGAAGAAGATGAGGACATGTTTGAGGCAGCACTTCCAACAAGAAGAAGAAGATGAGGACATGTTTGAGGCAGCACTTCCAACAAGAAGAAGAAGATGAGGACATGTTTGAGGCAGCACTTCCAACAAGAAGAAGATGAGGACATGTTTGAGGCAGCACTTCCAACAAGAAGAAGAAGATGAGGACATGTTTGAGGCAGCACTTCCAACAAGAAGAAGAAGATGAGGACATGTTTGAGGCAGCACTTCCAACAAGAAGAAGATGAGGACATGTTTGAGGCAGCACTTCCAACAAGAAGAAGATGAGGACATGTTTGAGGCAGCACTTCCAACAAGAAGAAGATGAGGACATGTTTGAGGCAGCACTTCCAACAAGAAGAAGAAGATGAGGACATGTTTGAGGCAGCACTTCCAACAAGAAGAAGATGAGGACATGTTTGAGGCAGCACTTCCAACAAGAAGAAGAAGATGAGGACATGTTTGAGGCAGCACTTCCAACAAGAAGAAGAAGATGAGGACATGTTTGAGGCAGCACTTCCAACAAGAAGAAGATGAGGACATGTTTAAGGCAGCACTTTCAACAAGAAGAAGATGAGGACATGTTTGAGGCAGCACTTCCAACAAGAAGAAGAAGATGAGGACATGTTTGAGGCAGCACTTCCAACAAGAAGAAGATGATGAGGACATGTTTGAGGCAGCACTTCCAACAAGAAGAAGAAGATGAGGACATGTTTGAGGCAGCACTTCCAACAAGAAGAAGATGAGGACATGTTTAAGGCAGCACTTTCAACAAGAAGAAGATGAGGACATGTTTGAGGCAGCACTTCCAACAAGAAGAAGAAGATGAGGACATGTTTGAGGCAGCACTTCCAACAAGAAGAAGATGAGGACATGTTTGAGGCAGCACTTCCAACAAGAAGAAGATGAGGACATGTTTGAGGCAGCACTTCCAACAAGAAGAAGATGATGAGGACATGTTTGAGGCAGCACTTCCAACAAGAAGAAGAAGATGAGGACATGTTTGAGGCAGCACTTCCAACAAGAAGAAGATGAGGACATGTTTAAGGCAGCACTTTCAACAAGAAGAAGATGAGGACATGTTTGAGGCAGCACTTTCAACAAGAAGAAGATGAGGACATGTTTGAGGCAGCACTTCCAACAAGAAGAAGATGAGGACATGTTTGAGGCAGCACTTCCAACAAGAAGAAGAAGATGAGGACATGTTTGAGGCAGCACTTCCAACAAGAAGAAGATGAGGACATGTTTAAGGCAGCACTTTCAACAAGAAGAAGATGAGGACATGTTTGAGGCAGCACTTCCAACAAGAAGAAGATGAGGACATGTTTGAGGCAGCACTTCCAACAAGAAGAAGAAGATGAGGACATGTTTGAGGCAGCACTTCCAACAAGAAGAAGAAGATGAGGACATGTTTGAGGCAGCACTTCCAACAAGAAGAAGAAGATGAGGACATGTTTGAGGCAGCACTTCCAACAAGAAGAAGATGAGGACATGTTTGAGGCAGCACTTCCAACAAGAAGAAGATGAGGACATGTTTGAGGCAGCACTTCCAACAAGAAGAAGATGAGGACATGTTTGAGGCAGCACTTCCAACAAGAAGAAGATGAGGACATGTTTGAGGCAGCACTTCCAACAAGAAGAAGATGAGGACATGTTTAAGGCAGCACTTCCAACAAGAAGAAGATGAGGACATGTTTGAGGCAGCACTTCCAACAAGAAGAAGATGAGGACTTTTTTTAAGGCAGCACTTCCAACAAGAAGAAGATGAGGACATGTTTGAGGCAGCACTTCCAACAAGAAGAAGATGAGGACTTTTTTTAAGGCAGCACTTCCAACAAGAAGAAGAAGATGAGGACATGTTTGAGGCAGCACTTCCAACAAGAAGAAGATGAGGACATGTTTAAGGCAGCACTTTCAACAAGAAGAAGATGAGGACATGTTTGAGGCAGCACTTCCAACAAGAAGAAGAAGATGAGGACATGTTTGAGGCAGCACTTCCAACAAGAAGAAGATGAGGACATGTTTGAGGCAGCACTTCCAACAAGAAGAAGAAGATGAGGACATGTTTGAGGCAGCACTTCCAACAAGAAGAAGAAGATGAGGACATGTTTGAGGCAGCACTTCCAACAAGAAGAAGATGAGGACATGTTTGAGGCAGCACTTCCAACAAGAAGAAGAAGATGAGGACATGTTTGAGGCAGCACTTCCAACAAGAAGAAGAAGATGAGGACATGTTTGAGGCAGCACTTCCAACAAGAAGAAGATGAGGACATGTTTGAGGCAGCACTTCCAACAAGAAGAAGATGAGGACATGTTTGAGGCAGCACTTCCAACAAGAAGAAGATGAGGACATGTTTGAGGCAGCACTTCCAACAAGAAGAAAAAGATGAGGACATGTTTGAGGCAGCACTTCCAACAAGAAGAAGATGAGGACATGTTTGAGGCAGCACTTCCAACAAGAAGAAGAAGATGAGGACATGTTTGAGGCAGCACTTCCAACAAGAAGAAGAAGATGAGGACATGTTTGAGGCAGCACTTCCAACAAGAAGAAGATGAGGACATGTTTAAGGCAGCACTTTCAACAAGAAGAAGATGAGGACATGTTTGAGGCAGCACTTCCAACAAGAAGAAGATGAGGACATGTTTGAGGCAGCACTTCCAACAAGAAGAAGATGAGGACATGTTTGAGGCAGCACTTCCAACAAGAAGAAGATGAGGACATGTTTGAGGCAGCACTTCCAACAAGAAGAAGATGAGGACTTTTTTTAAGGCAGCACTTCCAACAAGAAGAAGATGAGGACATGTTTGAGGCAGCACTTCCAACAAGAAGAAGATGAGGACATGTTTGAGGCAGCACTTCCAACAAGAAGAAGATGAGGACATGTTTGAGGCAGCACTTCCAACAAGAAGAAGATGAGGACATGTTTGAGGCAGCACTTCCAACAAGAAGAAGGTGAGGACATGTTTAAGGCAGCACTTCCAACAAGAAGAAGATGAGGACATGTTTGAGGCAGCACTTCCAACAAGAAGAAGATGAGGACTTTTTTTAAGGCAGCACTTCCAACAAGAAGAAGATGAGGACATGTTTGAGGCAGCACTTCCAACAAGAAGAAGATGAGGACTTTTTTTAAGGCAGCACTTCCAACAAGAAGAAGATGAGGACATGTTTGAGGCAGCACTTCCAACAAGAAGAAGAAGATGAGGACATGTTTGAGGCAGCACTTCCAACAAGAAGAAGAAGATGAGGACATGTTTGAGGCAGCACTTCCAACAAGAAGAAGAAGATGAGGACATGTTTGAGGCAGCACTTCCAACAAGAAGAAGATGAGGACATGTTTGAGGCAGCACTTCCAACAAGAAGAAGATGAGGACATGTTTGAGGCAGCACTTCCAACAAGAAGAAGATGAGGACATGTTTGAGGCAGCACTTCCAACAAGAAGAAGAAGATGAGGACATGTTTGAGGCAGCACTTCCAACAAGAAGAAGATGAGGACATGTTTGAGGCAGCACTTCCAACAAGAAGAAGATGAGGACATGTTTGAGGCAGCACTTCCAACAAGAAGAAGGACTAGAAGTGACGTCATACCTGAGGTGAGTGCAAACTGTGAAAGAGGTGACTTGTCTTAAAGCGACAGTACACCCGTTTAAATGAGTGACATGCAATGAAAGATGTCTCGGAGACAAGAAGAAGGACAACTAGTCTTAAAGGAATAATATTCATGGCTGAAAAACTGCAAAAGAAGAGACAAAATAATCTAAATGTTGAATAAATCTGAACACATTTAAATAATTAGTTAAATGTGTCATTAATTATTGTTATTAAATAAATTGTATCATAGGAAACATTAATTTATTTAATTATGAATTACAATTTAATGATTTATTTATGTAATGATTTAAGAAATTATTGATTTAATTATTTAATGGTTGAAGTAATGATTAAATTATGGTTTTAATATTTAATGATACAAATAATGATTAATTTAATGTGATATGTATTTTCACAATTTAATTAATTATTTAATGATTTAATGGTGTAATATTTAATTTAATGATTCAAATTGTTTAATTTAATTATTTATTGATCAAATTAAGTATTGATTCAATGATGTCATATTTAATTTAATGAGTCAAATTATTTAATGATTCAAACATGCTTTAACTCTTTGATTAAATTAAAAATTGAAGCATATTTCACGATTTCATTTATTTATTATGATTTGGATAATTAATCATTTAATGATTCAAGTAATGATTACATTACATTTTTACATTTAATTTAATGATCAAATAATGATTATTTTAATGCGTTATGTATTTAATTTAATTTCACAATTTAATCACTTATTTTAATGATTTAAGTAAGTATTAAATATTATTAATATTAATTATTTAAGTATCAATATTTAATTATTTAAGTATTAATATTTAATTTATGATTCAAATACTTGTTTAATGAATACTTTGATTATTTATTGATTCATTTAAGTATTGATTCAATGATCTAATATTTAATTTAGTGAATCAAATGATTTAATGATTCAAATAATTATTTATGATTGATTTAACTATTTGATTAATTTAATATAATTTAAGCTTATTTCAATGGTTCCATTATATAATTATTTTTTTAAATAATAATAATTTCGCCACACCTCCTGTGTGTGTGTGTGTGTGTGTGTGTGTGTGTGTGTGTGTGTGTGTGTGTGTGTGTGTGTGTGTGTGTGTGTGTGTGTGTGTGTGTGTGTGTGTGTGTGTGTGTGTGCAGCACAAGTCAATTGGTTGTTGTGGCTGTGAGTTTATTTGTTGCTAATCAGACTAATGATCCGGCGGGTGTCTGCTTAAGTGTAAAACAACATTTAGAGTGCGAGCAGGAAGTGTGCACACATGATGCTACAGTTTGTGTGCAAGGAAGGGAGAAAAGAATGAAATAGATCATGATAATAATATTAATAATGATGCTAATAACAGCAGTAGTCATGTGTTGTTTATGCCAGGAAGTCAAATGTTGGCTCATAGAAACAGGAACTTAAACTAGGGCTCTCTAAACCTTTTTAGAAATCAAAGCATCTCAAACTTTTTCATTTTCAAAACCAATGTTTTTTATTTATTATTATTATTTTTTTTTGTAAGCTTCAAGGCTTCCCTCAAGTTTTGCCCCGAGGACCCAAAGGTGTCTCAGTCATTAAAGTGTTTTTTTAATGCTTAAATTCTTATCTAACGTTGGCTCCGTCAATATAAGGTTTTAATATTTTTGCTTTATGCCTTTTATGTTTTGTTCATGGAAGAAATATGCAATATATATATCACCTTGAGGGGAATATTTAATTAGTAATTCATTTTACAGGAAACATACGAAAATATGCAAAATGTTCCTCCAATATATTCAAAATGGAATATTTCATTTGAATCCCAAATCATTTTAGTGAACCAGCTACAAATCATCTTCATATATATATATATATATATATATATATATATATATATATATATGTGTGTGTATGTATGTATGTATATGTATATATATATATATATATATATATATATATATATATATATATATGTGTGTGTATGTATGTATGTATATGTATATATATATATATATATATATATATATATATATATATATATATATATATATGTGTGTGTATGTATGTATGTATATGTATATATATATATATATATATATATATATATATATATATATATATATATATGTGTGTGTATGTATGTATGTATATGTATATATATATATATATATATATATATATATATATATATATATATATATGTGTGTGTATGTATGTATGTATATGTATATATATATATATATATATATATATATATATATATATATATACATATATATATATATATATATATATATATATATATATATATGTGTGTATATATACATGTGTATATATATACATACATATACATATACAGTATATACATATATGCATCCATATATACATATGTATGTATATATATATGGATGTATGGCTTCCACCTGCTACCATGGGGCAGGTGCATCAGAGGCAGAAGAAACAGCTTATTTCCCAGAGCTGTCACCATGTTGAACTCTAACTTATAATAATAATAATAATAAATCAGCCCTATCCAATATCCTACAATACTACCTTTCCAGTGCAATATGTCCGACAATGATTGTTATTTATTACTTGGGTACTCTTGTCTTGTTCTGTGTATTGTACAGTATTTTGTATTCCTATAAAATGTTGTATATTGTACAGGATTGCTCATTATTTTGATTGGATAGTAGTCTGTTTATTTCAATTGTTAGTTCTTCCTTTATTACCTCTTCTGCCCATATTTGTTCTCACTACTGTACCTTATGTTGGAGTCCTTCATCTCTTTATATGCAAATAAAATGACAAAGTCCATTCTATTTTATATATATATAAAATACACACATCTAAATCAACTTCAGATGTAATTATAGTTAGTTAATTATAGATTTTCATTCGATTGTATTTTTTGTCATTAAAACAACTTTTTGTTCAAGGGAAAACACACAAAATATTCCTCCATAAATATTTCTGAGTGGAATATCTGATGTTAAATAATTGTAGTCTAATATAATCAGAGGTGGGTAGTAACGCGCTACATTTACTCCGTTACATCTACTTGAGTAACTTTTGGGATCCATTGTACTTCTACCAACATACTTTTACTTTTACTTGAGTATATTTATAGAGAAGAAAGGCTACTTTTACTCCAATCCATTTATCTACATTCAGCTCGCTACTCGCTACTTTTTTGGAATGGATCTGTTAATGTTTGTTTTGGTTTTTCCAAGTAGAATCTACACATGCCAGCGTTTCACCAATCACATGCAGTCACTGGTGACCTTGGACCAATCAAACAGAGCCAGGCGGTCACATGACCCGACTTAAACACCTTGAAAAACTTATTGGGGTGTTACCATTTAGTGCTCAATTGTACAAAATATGTACTGTACTGTGCTATCTAATAATAAAAGTCTCAATCAATGTTAATTTATTGTGCCTTATTTTAATGTACTATTATTTAATATATATCATTGTTTTAGTTGCTTAAGAGATATTCCTGGCTCTGAATTTGCTTATTGCTATTTTTAGGTTTTTGTGCATTACTTGTTGCCGTCATCATTAAAGGAACAGGTTACTCATCAGTTACTCAGTACTTGAGTAGTTTTTTCACAACATACTTTTTACTTTTACTCAAGTAAATATTTGGGTGACTACTCCTTACTTTTACTTGAGTAATACATCTGTAAAGTAACAGTACTCTTACTTGAGTACAATTTCTGGCTCCTCTACCCACCTCTGGTTATTAACTACTATAGCTTTATGTTATTAATTGCAATAGCTTTTATGTTAACTACTATAGTTTTTTGTTATTAACTACTATAGTTTTTATGTTAACTACTATAGATTTATGTTTACTACTATAGTTTTTATGTTAATAACTACTGTAGTTTTATGTTAACTACTATAGGTTTTATGTGATTAACTACTATAGTTTTTGTTATTAACTACTATAGTTTTTATGTTAACTACTATAGATTTATGTTTACTACTATAGTTTTTATGTTAATAACTACTGTAGTTTTATGTTAACTACTACAGTTTTGTTATTAACTACTCTAGTTGTATTAATTGTTATAGTTTTTATGTTAACTGCTATAGTTTTAACTACTAAAATTTTGTTTTCAACTACTATTGTTTTTATGTTAACTACTATAGTTTTTGTTAACTACTATAGTTTTATGTGAAATAATATAGTTTTATGTTAACTACTACAGTTTTGTTATTAACTAAAATATTTTTTGAGTTAACTCCTACAAGTTTTTATGTTTACTATAGTTTTATGTTAACTACTATCGTTTTTTGTGTTAATTACTATCGTTTTTATGTTAACTACAACAATTTTATGTTATTAACTACTATAGTTTTTATGTTAAGTACTATAGGTTTGTTATTAACTACTAGACTTTTTAAGTTAACTCCTATAGTTTTTATGTTAACTATTACATTTTTTATGTTAACTACTATCGTTTTTATGTTAACTACTATCGTTTTTATGTTAACTACTATCGTTTTTATCTCAACTACTATTGCATAGTTTTGTTTTTAACTACTATAATTTTATGTTAACTATTTTACATTTTATATTAACTACTATAGTTTTTATGTTAGCTACTATAGTTTTGTTATTAACTACTAGACTTTTTAAGTTAACTCCTATAGTTTTTATGTTAACTATTACATTTTTTTTATTTTAACTACTATCGTTTTTGTTAACTACTATCGTTTTTATATCAACTACTATTGTATAGTTTTGTTTTTAACTACTATAGTTTTATGTTAACTATTATACATTTTATGTTATTAACTACTATAGCTTGACAGTATGTTATTATTTACTATAGTTTTGTTATTAACTATTAGTTTTGCTAACTATGATAGTTTTTGTTAACTACTATAGTTTTGTGTGAAATAATATAGTTTTATGTTAACTACTATAGTTTTGTTATTAACTACTAGACATTTGAAGTTAACTCCTATAGTTTTTATGTTTACTATAGTTTTATGTTAACTACTATCGTTTTTATGTCAATTACTATCGTTTCTATGTTAACTACAACAATTTTATGTTATTAACTACTATAGTTTTTATGTTAACTACTATAGTTTTGTTATTAACTACTAGACTTTTTAAGTTAACTCCTATAGTTTTTATGTTAACTATTACATTTTTTATGTTAACTACTATCGTTTTTATGTTAACTACTATCGTTTTATATCAACTACTATTGTATAGTTTTGTTTTTAACTACTATAGTTTTATGTTAACTATTGTACATTTTATGTTATTAACTACTATAGCTTGACAGTATGTTATTAATTACTATAGTTTTGTTATTAACTATTAGTTATGCTAACTATGATAGTTTTTGTTAACTACTATAGTTTTGTGTGAAATAATAGTTTTATGTTAACTACTATAGTTTTGTTATTAACTACTAGACTTTTGAAGTTAACTCCTATAGTTTTTATGTTTACTATAGTTTTATGTTAACTACTATCGTTTCTTATGTTAATTACTATCGTTTTTATGTTAACTACAACAATTTTATGTTATTAACTACTATAGTTTTTATGTTAACTACTACAGTTTTGTTATGAAATAATCCTAAATGAAATTCAATGACTTGGTTTATATTATTGTATATACTAGGTCATAAAATCAGTGTCAGTTGAGTTGGTCCATAGATTTCCTGTAGGGAATTTTAATGTCCAGCAGATGTCAGTATTTAGTGACACAGGATCAATACAGTTTATAAATGTGTCAAAAGGCTGTGCAACGCCTCATCAACCCATCACTAACAATCACACAGGTCAGGTAATGTCAAGACTTTAATCTACACTGGACATAGGCAGTCTTCTTTACTGTCAAAGACTTTTTGACAAATCAATCAAACAGAACCCCCAGTCAAATGACAAATTCAGTATTACTTTTCAACAGACATTTATTTCATCTTGTTGTTTGTGGTCTGGACATTTGACACAGGAATTTAACTTTTCCACACACCATCCTGAATCACGGTTTCAATCGTAGTCCATGTTAACTACCAAACCGTAACTTAAAAGGGTTGGTTGAACAACTATAAGGACTAGCAGGTCATTGCTAATGTTGCTAATAGGCACAGTACTCATGGACTAAGTTTTGGGGAAATTCCTATTGAAATCAATGGGACATCCTTCAAAGTTCCACTTATTCCATCTGATTCCAACTTCAAAATTTTCAGACTCTTCAGGAATTGTGTGCTTGATTTCAACAATGCTAAAATAATTTCAGGATTTCAGTTCATCATCAGCATTGGAGCAATCACACGCAATTCCTTCAGGAATTGCCTCATCTAGTTTTTAATGTTTAATAAAAAATAAAAAAAATAAATAATGACAAATAAAGATACAACAATACAACATTTCGAAGTTTTAACCTATTCAAACCATTCCACCTTCGAACTTTCTTCAGCCGCACAATACTTGTGCTATAGTTGTAGGAAATGTCTCAAAACCTCTTCAGAAGTGCCGACAAAATCCAAAAAGGGCAGAAAATGCATATTTATGGAAAACTTTTTTTCTCGAAAATGTCGTAAGGGGGGGGGGGGGGGGGGGGGGGGCCTTACGCAAAAATTCCCAAAAACGAACTTGATTCAGCCGCACAATACTTGTGCTATAGCTTTTTCTGGCGACTACTCCTTCCACATTTTTCAACGCGTTTTAACTGTTCCACCGTCGAAGCTTTCTTCTGCATAAGAAGTGGAAAAATTCTCTGTTTTCCCCGAAATTCCGTATTACAATTTGTCATTTCAACATGTTATTACTTCAATAATTCTCCACCGATTGAAAAATTGTCCAAGACATCAATAAATTTAGATTAGATACTACTTTATTTATTCCTTCAGGAGAGTAAATGCCTTGGCAGAAGACACCTCCTGCCAAAGATGCCTATACCGCAGGATTTTTAATTTTTCAAATGATCATCAAATGTTGCCGTTGACATCAGTGATGCTGTTTGGAACAAAAATGATATATTTAGTAAGTAGAAAGAAAACACAAGGAGCCCGGGCAACAGCAGCGAGGGTCTGCCCGGCCGCCGGGCAGCCCCATGCATGCTGTGCCGCCCGGGCAACAGCAGCGAGGGTCTGCCCGGCCGCAGACTGGCTGCGTAGTCCTTATAGCCGTTCAACCAACCTTTTTAAGTTACGGTTGGGTAGTTAACATGGGCGCCAATTGCCTCGTACCTTAGTAGCTGTTTAGCCAACCCTTTTAAGTTGCGGTTTTAAGAAGTACCAAATGTTGAAACCGTGGGTCAGAATGGTGTGTGTAAAAGCAAAATGCCTGTGTCAGTCTCCCAGCATTGGAGCATTCGTACACAATTCCATCAGGAATTGCCTCATTTACTTTTAAATGTTTAATAAAAAAGGAAAATAACTACAAATAACGGTACAACAATACAATGTTTCCACATTTTTTAACCTATTACACCATTTTGGAAAGTCCAGGATTTTCCAAAATTCTTGCTTCTACAAAGCCTTCTTTGCAGCAACTACTCTTTTCACAGTTTTTAACATGTTACAACTTTCAGAGTCCAAGGGTTTTGCTATCAATGGAACATTGACGGTCTACTTAACTGTCTAGGCAGCATATCAAAATCACCAGTCGATGGTAAAACCAATATCAAATGTCACATTTTAATAGAGCATTCGTCATAAAGTTTGCTTTCACAATTTTATTATCAGGGAGACTGACACGGGCATTTAGCTTTTCCACACACCATCCTGACTCACGGTTTCAACGTTTGGTACTTGTTAAAACTGTAACTTAAAATGGTTTGCTGAACTGCTATCAAGGTTCGATGCAATCGGCGCCCATGTTAACTACCCAACCGTAACTTAAAAAGGTTGGTTGAGCAGGTATAAGGACTATGCGGCCAGACTCCCAGGTGACTGGGCATTCCATTGCTACTGTTGCCCAGAGGGCACAGTATGCATGGGCTTCCTGTGCAATATCTCAATTCCTGGTTATTCTGAATGATAATTAGGGGGAGACCCGACAACACTGATGCATCGACAGTAAACAGTAAAAAAATGTATGATTTATTTTTTAACACTTTAATGAGTAGGACACTTTTCGATCCCCAATTATTTTAGTGTGATTTGTTTTGAAGTGTCATTGCTCCAAAAATAATAATGAATCAAAATCCAAAATGAAGGCTTCAATTATTATATCATCTCAAATATTCCACCTCAAAAAGTTATTGGATGAAATATTGCATATTTTCTGTTTTTTCCATTTTTTCCCTAATGTTGATCTAGAGATTTAAAACATGAATAATAATGAAAACAATACTAATAATACTGAATAATGACACATTTTTAATCTATTTTTTTGACCAAAACCCTAACTGAGTGGAGGCCTAAATGTATATTTTTGATACATATATTGTATTGGTTTTTCAAATCAAAAATATGAAAATGGCTTTGATTTTTCAGTGGAAAAAGTTTGGACACCCCTGCCATATGGTCTCCACATCAAAGGTCCATTTCCCTACGAAGACCATGCATCCTGCCCATCAACCAATGGCCTCAGCAGCCAAGTTTGATCACTCTATGGAGGCTGTACACCCCTCCCATCCCCACACCGCTGGCCCATCACCAAATGTCCACACCTATGGTCCTTCACCCGGCGTACACAATAGCTTGCTACCTGAATCCACCTGAGAATAAAAAGGCAGCTTTCCTGGCACCAGACAGGAGAGATGCAGGCAACCCATCTATTGAGGACACTATCTGTTATCAACCACAGGCAGAAAAATCATGGACGCCATGTGATGGAAAAAATGTGGGCAGAAAAAGAAGGAATTGAAGAAGTCCTCTTGAAAATAGGTAAGTAGCATTCATGATGTCATTGTTTTGTTGACTTCAACTTTGAACACATTTTCTCCTTCTGCTATTGTTTGTGCTCTTTTTTCCCTTTCAGATCCGGTCCAAGTCAGAGTACTTCAAACTCTCTGCGACTTGGTTGGAGACAAATACAGCGACGGCCCTCCTCAACAATCGGGCCAGCAAGAGCTCTTTCCTGAGAGCGGCGTATTCATATCATTGTTCCGCCTTGCTGCCATGAGACATGCTGCAGAGCCCAAATGTAGGCCTTTATTTGGACCTCTTTTTTCTACGTGTCAAAATGCTGTCCCTTTTTGACGCCCTGGAAACAAACCTGCAGGAACACCAAAGCGCATCCTTAAGCGGAAAAAAGTGGAAGGAATCCTTAGTAAGTTTTCCCAAACAGAGGGTGTTTTCAGGCCAAAATTGGGTCACAATAATGAAATAGAAGTTCAATATGAGAAATGTTGATCCCTTTTCGATTACAGCAGACTGGAAGCATAACTGAATGTTACATCATTACAATTTGTTATCCACTCCAAACTAGCGTTATGATGAGCAATATAGTCTGATGTCCATCAACTTGAAGTGTGGTTGTGTGTATTAATGGTTTTGCGTAAATGAAGGCAATAAAAAAGCATTAAATGAGGCATTTAAAAAAGGGAATATGATTGTAGGACATGGCGGACAGTCAATATGTCAAACGGTAAAGGAAAATGAACTTAAGAAGGTTACAGTCGTTTCTTTTTTGAACTGCATACAAGAGGTATTGTAAGGTGGGAACACGACAAAAGCACTGCTTCAATCAAGCAAAATGAAACATCAACTTTTCCATTCTTTGGTCACTGTAGGCGTGTAGTCCTTAACTGTGACTCCATGTCAGGATAATGGAGAAGCTGAGCCGACACGGAGTCGTTTATTTCAATCATCTCCACTTCAACACATATGAGCTAACTTGCCTAACATTAGCAACTGTTGTGACGCAATTCCCTCAAGTGATCTACGCTAGCCTAGGATGGACAAAAGAGGCCATTTTCACAGCAGACCACAACTATTTCATTCTCTGACATTCCCACAATAAATGAATACAAGTTCCTTCAGCTGCCGGACACTTGATACATACTTGCTGTTTACTGTAAACATTTGAAACAACAGAGAGGGTGTAAATACAAGAAATGCAATATGTTTCATTGCTATAGCTTTTTTCAAATGCATTTGATTGGCATTTTTACCAATATTATTCTGTATTTTTCTCAAATGTTTAAATCCATCATCCATTTCCAAACACATGCATCATTTGCAATCCTAGTATGATGTTCATTTATTTTTCCATAAAACCTTTGAACTATTTGAAAACAAATTGTATCCTGATTAAAAATGGTCATCATTTCAGAGAATATATATATACTTATATATACTTACAGCATGTTTCAAACAGACACAACTAAATAAATGGCTAATGGGTATATTATATTGATCATCTGATGCAGAATGGGATGTTTGTTTAGAGGCTTTAAGTGCAGTTCTCCTTTAATATTTTGGATAGTCGAACCTTTTAATGAGCGATTGTCTACGGCCACGCACACAGTCAAAACACCAGATGCTACTCCACAAAAATAAATCAATAAAAATACATTCTCCAATGAAACAGCTTTGTAATCCAATTCTAATACACTAGATAGTAACAGTTCATGTCAACTTTTCAACTCATTTACTTGTCTAATGCTTGCAACTGTGTGTATACAGATCATTGGAAGCTTTTGATGATGTAAAAAAAACAACTAAATGCAGTCGCACATGGGCATTACATTTTTGGAAGTAGCAACAAAATGGCATTAAAAAGCATTACATTTGATTTGCATTATTATTGTTATTGCATTGCATAGATTTGATACAGTAGAAGCATTTAAGTCTCACCTTAAAACTCATCTGTATACTCTAGCCTTTAAATAGACCTCCTTTTTAGACCAGTTGATCTGCCGCTTCTTTTCTTTCTCCTGTGTCCCCCCCTCCACAGGGGGTCCGGTCCAATGACCATGGATGAAGTACTGGCTGTCCAGAGTCGAGACCCAGGATGGACCGCTCGCCTGTGTATCGGTTGGGGACATCTCTACGCTGCTGATCCGCTTGAGATGGTTTCCTGTGGACGGGACTCTCGCTGCTGTCTCGGATCCGCTTGAACTGAACTCTCGCGGCTGTGTTGGAGCCACTATGGATTGAACTTTCACAGTATCATGTTAGACCCGCTCCACATCCATTGCTTTCGGTCCTCTCCAAGGTTTCTCATAGTCAGCATTGTCACTGGCGTCCCACTGGATGTGAATTCTCCCTGCCCACTGGGTGTGAGTTTTCCTTGCCCTTTTGTGGGTTCTTCCGAGGATGTTGTAGTCGTAATGATTTGTGCAGTCCTTTGAGACATTTGTGATTTGGGGCTATATAAATAAACATTGATTGATTGATAGCTGTAGAAACTGATGTGGCAAAATGACGAATGGCTGATGATTATGTTCTTGCCTTGCAGCGTATGTCCTGAGATGCAGTACCCTTCCTGATTGGGACCATATTGAGGAGGTCAAGCTCAAGAAAGCTTTGGTAAACAAAAGTCAGGCCAGAGAGGGTTTGAAGTAGGCCCTTGTACCTGTCAAGTTCATTCTATGGTAGGATGTTCAATATTTTGGTCTAGGTTTGCGCAGTATATGTTGTCAAAAATGGCCCTATGATGTAGCTTTTAGTACCAGGTTATACTGTGATAATGCATATTGAGCTGTGCTGTGCCAAGCAAATTTGGCAGTGATGCAACCTCACTAACAAGCTAGCGGCTAATATCCTTTTACAGTTCAAAGTTGTTTCCAAATAAAAAAAAAATGACGCAGTACGTTACTGCTTACATAATCAGGTATATTAGTAGCTTTTGTAACCAATTTCAACATGTTTCAATGATCATTTGTGTAGCAAATGTTCTATTGTTATGGCAGGAGGCTGTTCTATTGTTTACAACAGTGTTTCTTAATCCTAGGGCTGGGGCCCACTGTTTGGCTGCGAGTACCCCTTGGAAGCCGCCAATAAATATCTGTTTCTTAGCTGTGGTCCGTCCATATGGGCCGCAATGGTACTCGCTTGTAATCCACTTTAGTGTAGAAGGACTCATTCAGTGTTTATATTTCATTTGGCCCCAGACCCCTCTGTAGTGGAACATTCTGAGACCCCTCTGTGGTGGAAAAGTTGGTCGTGCCCCAAGGTTAAAAATGTTAAGAATCCCTGCTTTTCAATGTGTGATTATTTTTTGGTATGTAGACCAGTTCCAGACAGCACGGTTACAATTTTATAAATGTATTTCAGTTTTTGCTTGGAATATTTCAAAAATGGAAATGTTGTCATTTACTCACCTTCTTACTGAGATGAAGTCAAGTGTTTTTTGAACTAAGGTACCTGCTTTGCTCAACAAGGAGTTCAAAAAACTACACCTGACTTTTTCACAATAACAAAGTGAGTACATTTATTTTTGTATTTGTTTTCTTTTCTGTATATTGTTTTCTATGTTGTCTTAAGTATTGTAAATGACAATATGTACATGATGTATGTACTAATTTACTACATTTACATTTTGTTATTTCATCTATTTTTAAATTATATTTTAAAATAAAGTGATACACCTTTCAATATTTGAGTATTTGTTTAGTGCTATTTCTAATGAAGTCGGATGAATATTTAAATTGCACTCTCAATTTGTTCTCATGATTCTCAAATTTGAGATATGACAATAAATTGAAGAGAAATAATCAAGACATGAAAAAGACATACATAAGATCTCTTTTATTGCTCACACATCTCATTTCTTTCTCTTTTGATCATCCTTCCAAATAAATGAGACATGATTGAGAACAATGGAGCTCTCGTCAGTGTATCCCACTTCTCAAATATTGCTCAAAGGGTTGTCTCAAATCAACCTCCTTTGTCTCAGTGACGTCTTGTCTCTTTTTAGCTTCTTTATTGCTCCTAAGGGTCCCTTAGGAGCAATAAAGGAGAAGCAATTGATCACAAAATGAGACAGATATGAGAAGCTCAAAATGTTCTCAAGATACGAGATTAAGCAACAGATGAGCAAGCACATTTTTGCTGTGGCCACGCTCCCTCCACCCCAGTGGACGATGGTGTGGAACAGCGCAGAGACCACCACAGTGTCTATGTTTCTTTTAGTTGTTATTCATAGCTGGATGTAGAAGTGTCTGCTTGTATCCGCTGCTTTAATGTCTTTCATGTCCTTTGTCTTCTTTGATGTTTAACTCTTACACACATGTGAGAGGGATGTGTACTATGGCTATGAGTTGTTGTTGTTTTTCCCCTTGGCCTCAGTCTGGACCCCCCTTCTTCAGGGCCCAGGTTTAGACCATTTTTTTTTTAGTATATTTTATTTTATATTAATCTTCTATTTTTTTCACCCATTCCCAACCTCATTATACTTTACAGAGCCAGGAGTCCTCGATTACATGTATGTATGGAACACAATCTTATTGTCACAAGACCCAGGGTAGACTAGGGGTTGAGTCTGCTGACTTTGAATGAAAAGTACCGAGTTCAAACCTCACTCTGGTTGATAGTATTTTTTTTTTTACCTCATCATACTTTACTAAGGCCGGGAGTCGTCGATTACATTTGTGTATGGACTAAAATCCTACCTTTACAAGACTGAAAGTAGCCCAGTGGTTAAGACTGTTGCATGAGAACAAACTGTACAGAGTCCAAACCCCACTACGGTCAGCAGTATTTTTTCCACCTCATCTTACTCCAGTGAGTCAGGGGTCGTAGATAACATTTGTGTATGGAAAGAAATCCTCTCTTCACAGGACCAGGGATAGCCCAGTGTTTAAGACTGCTGACTCTGAATGACAGGTACTGGGTTCGAATCCCACTCATGTTGACAAAATTTAGTTTAAGCTTGTCATACTTTACTGAGCCAGGAGTCCTCGATGACATTTGTGTATAGAACACAATCTCCTCTTCACGAGACCCAGGATAGACCAGGTGTTAAGACATCTGACTCGGAATGAAAAGTACTGGGTTCAAGTCCCACTCAGGTTGACTGCATTTTGTTCTACCTCATCAAACTTTACTGGGCCATCAGTCCTCGATTACATTTGTGTATGAAAAAAAAAATATCTCATCAAGACCCAGGATAGCCCAGTGGTTAAGACCGCTGACTCTGAATGACAGGTACTGGGTTCGAATCCCACTCATGTTGACAAAATTTTGTTTAAGCTTGTCATACTTTACTGAGCCAGGAGTCCTCGATTACATTTGTGTATAGAACACAATCTTCTCGTCACAAGACCCAGGATAGACAAGGGGTTAAGACATCTGACTCGGAATGAAACGTACTGGGTTCAAGTCCCACTCAGGTTGACTGTATTTTGTTCTACCTCATCAAACTTTACTGGGCCACAGTCCTCGATTACATTTGTGTATGAAAATAAATTGTCTCATCAAGACCCAGGATAGCCCAGTGGTTAAGACTGCTGACTCTGAATGACAGGTACTGGGTTCGAATCCAACTCATGTTGACAAAATTTAGTTTAAGCTTGTCATACTTTACTGAGCCAGGAGTCCTCGATTACATTTGTGTATAGAACACAATATTCTCTCCACAAGACCCAGGATAGACCATGGGTTAAGACATCTGACTCGGAATGAAAAGTACTGGGTTCAAGTCCCACTCAGGTTGACTGCATTTTGTTCTACCTCATCAAACTTTACTGGGCCACAGTCCTCGATTAAATTTGTGTATGAAAATAAATTGTCTCATCAAGAGCCAGGATAGCCCAGTGGTTAAGACTGCTGACTCTGAATGACAGGTACTGGGTTCGAATCCCACTCATGTTGACAAAATTTAGTTTAAGCTTGTCATACTTTACTGAGCCAGGAGTCCTCGATTACATTTGTGTATAGAACACAATCTTCTCTTCACAAGACCCAGGATAGACCAGGGGTTAAGACGTCTGACTCGGAATGAAAAGTACTGGGTTCAAATCCCACTCAGGTTGAGTGTATTTTGTTCTACCTCATCAAACTTTACTGGGCCAAAGTCCTCGATTACATTTGTGTATGAAAAAAAATTGTCTCATCAAGACCCAGGATAGCCCAGTGGTTGAGACTGCTGACTCTGGTTGAAGAGTGTGGGGTTCGACTCCTACCTGGGTTGATGTGTAATTTAAAAGATCAGCTGGAGGCTGCAAGTTGACAAATATTGTAACTGTGTCATTTCTCCCATGTAATGTTAAAATAATAATTTAATTTACTTTTTTTTTTTATCCAATTACAATTAACCTATTTTATTTTATTTGTACCCAGGAGAGCTCATTGGTCAACGCTCTTTATTTATCCTATTCCCACCCACCTCAGGAGTTACACTCACTCGCACACACTCCTACACACACACACACACACACACGCGCACTCATTCTCACACACACACTCACAGGTAACCCCTGAGGTGTCATCATTGACTATTTGACATTTTATTTTGGATTATTATTAGCTTTAGTGTTGACTTAATTTTTCAACTATATGTTAGTCAAAGAAGTAGCACATAACATTAGTCTGTGTGGGGGAGAAGAAGCAGCCCACAATGTATGTCGTCTTGACGCCATACTGCCAAATTACTGACTCCATGTATGGGATTTGAACTCACTACCCCCTGTATTAGGAGCCCACAGTGTTGACCATGAGCTATCCTGGGTCCCAACAAAGTTTGGTTTTCGCTCATATACAAATGTTCTCAGTGAACTATGATCAGGCAAAACAAAGAACAAGAACTTCCCAGATGTGGATTTGAACCCAGTAGTACTGCGTGTGAGGCAGCAGTCTTAACCATTGAGCTATCACAGGTCCCACTAAGTATTGTTTTTCACTCATATACAAATGTAATCAGTGAACTATGATCAAGGCAAAACAAAAAACTAGCTCTTCCTACAAATGGATTTGAACCCAGTAGTTCTGCATGAGAGGCAGCAGTCTTAACCATTGAGCTATCCTGAGTCTTGTTGGAAGTGTAGTCTGGCTCCTTCATTAATGGAATCGTGACATCTGTCCCAGTAAACTACGATTGAGGTGGAGCTCAATTTTGAACTGAAGTTACATATCAAACCAATTGGGATTCAAACCCAGTACCCCCATATTTGAAGCTCACAGTGTTGACCATTGAGGTATCCTGGGTTCCATCAAGACATGATTTTCACTCATATACAAATGCAATCATTTAACAATGATAGAGATGAAACAAAAAATAAGATCTTGTGGATTTGAACCAGTAGTACCGTGTGAGAGGCAGCAGCCTTAACCATTGAGCATTTTGGGTTCTACTACTTCCTGATCTGGATCAATATACCAATGTTACATACCTGTTGTTGAGTAGTTGGTGTGTGCCATGTCTCTCAGGTGTGACATACCTGTTGTTGGTGTGTGCCATGTCTCTCAGGTGTGACATACCTGTTGTTGGTGTGTGCCATGTCTCTCAGGTGTGACATACCTGTTGTTGGTGTGTGCCATGTCTCTCAGGTGTGACATACCTGTTGTTGGTGTGTGCCCACGTCTCTCAGGTGTGACATACCTGTTGTTGCGTGTGTGCCATGTCTCTCAGGTGTGACATACCTGTTGTTGGTGTGTGCCATGTCTCTCAGGTGTGACATACCTGTTGTTGTCATACCTGCCAGCTTGTCTGCAGCAATAAACAAGTCATCATTGAGTCCACACATGTTTGATGTTTATTCCTCTCATGTTGAAGTAGTTCCCATCTGCAGTTCGCCCACTGCACTCTATCGCCACCATGTGGTCATACATGATATATGATGTGTGATACATGATGTGTGATACATGATGTGTGATACATGATGTGTGATACATGATGTGTGATACATGATGTGTGATACATGATGTGTGATATATGATGTGTGACACATGATGTGTGATACATGATGTGTGACACATGATGTGTGATACATGATGTGTGACACATGATGTGTGATACATGATGTGTGATACATGATGTGTGATACATGATGTGTGACACATGATGTGTGATACATGATGTGTGATACATGATGTGTGATACATGATGTGTGACACATGATGTGTGATACTGATGTGTGATACATGATGTGTGATACATGATGTGTGACACATGATGTGTGATACATGATGTGTGATACATGATGTGTGATACATGATGTGTGATACATGATGTGTGATATATGATGTGTGATACATGATGTGTGATACATGATGTGTGATACATGATGTGTGATACATGATGTGTGATACATGATGTGTGATACATGACGTGTGATACATGATGTGTGATACGTGACGTGTGATACATGATGTGTGATACATGATGTGTGATATATGATGTGTGATACATGATGTGTGATACATGATGTGTGATACATGATGTGTGATACATGACGTGTGATACATGATGTGTGATACATGATGTGTGATACATGATGTTTTATACATGACGTGTGATACATGATGTGTGATACATGATGTGTGAAACATGATGTGTGATACATGATGTGTGATACATGACGTGTGATACATGATGTGTGATACATGATGTGTGATACATGATGTGTGATACATGATGTGTGATACATGATGTGTGATATATGATGTGTGATACATGATGTGTGATACATGACGTGTGATACATGATGTGTGATACATGATGCGTGATACATGATGTGTGATACATGATGTGTGATACATGATGTGTGATACATGACGTGTGATACATGATGTTTGATACATGATGTGTGATACATGATGTGTGATACATGATGTGTGATACATGATGTGTGATACATGATGTGTGATACATGATGTGTGATACATGATGTGTGACACATGATGTGTGATACATGATGTGTGATACATGATGTGTGATACATGATGTGTGATACATGATGTGTGATATATGATGTGTGATACATGATGTGTGATACATGATGTGTGATACATGATGTGTGATACATGATGTGTGATACATGATGTGTGATACATGATGTGTGATACATGACGTGTGATACATGATGTGTGATACGTGACGTGTGATACATGATGTGTGATACATGATGTGTGATATATGATGTGTGATACATGATGTGTGATACATGATGTGTGATACATGATGTGTGATACATGACGTGTGATACATGATGTGTGATACATGATGTGTGATACATGATGTTTTATACATGACGTGTGATACATGATGTGTGATACATGATGTGTGATACATGATGTGTGATACATGATGTGTGATACATGACGTGTGATACATGATGTGTGATACATGATGTGTGATACATGATGTGTGATACATGATGTGTGATACATGATGTGTGATATATGATGTGTGATACATGATGTGTGATACATGACGTGTGATACATGATGTGTGATACATGATGCGTGATACATGATGTGTGATACATGATGTGTGATACATGATGTGTGATACATGACGTGTGATACATGATGTGTGATACGTGATGTGTGATACATGATGTGTGATACATGATGTGTGATATATGATGTGTGATACATGATGTGTGATACATGATGTGTGATACATGATGTGTGATATATGATGTGTGATACATGATGTGTGATACATGACGTGTGATACATGATGTGTGATACATGATGTGTGATACATGACGTGTGATACATAATGTGTGATACATGATGTGTGATACATGACGTGTGTTACATGATGTGTGATACATGATGTGTGATACATGACGTGTGATACATGATGTGTGATACATGATGTGTGATACATGCTGTTTGATACATGACGTGTGATACATGATGTGTGATACATGACGTGTGATACATGATGTGTGATACATGACGTGTGATACATGATGTGTGATACATGATGTGTGATACATGATGTGTGATACATGACGTGTGATACATGATGTGTGATACATGATGTGTGATACATGATGTGTGATATATGATGTATGATACATGATGTGTGATATATGATGTGTGATACATGATGTGTGACACATGATGTGTGATACATGATGTTTGATACATGATGTGTGATACATGATGTGTGATACATGATGTGTGATACATGATGTGTGATACATGACGTGTGATACATGATGTTAGATACATGATGTGTGATACATGATGTGTGATACATGATGTGTGATACATGATGTGTGATACATGATGTGTGATACATGATGTGTGATACATGATGTGTGATACATGACGTGTGATACATGATGTTTGATACATGATGTGTGATACATGATGTGTGATACATGATGTGTGATACATGATGTGTGATACATGACGTGTGATACATGATGTTTGATACATGATGTGTGATACATGATGTTTGATACATGATGTGTGATACATGATGTGTGATATATGATGTGTGATACATGATGTGTGATACATGATGTTTGATACATGATGTGTGATACATGATGTGTGATACATGATGTGTGATACATGATGTGTGATATATGATGTGTGACACATGATGTGTGATACATGATGTTTGATACATGATGTGTGATACATGATGTGTGATACATGATGTGTGACACATGATGTGTGATACATGATGTTTGATACATGATGTGTGATACATGATGTGTGATATATGATGTGTGATACATGATGTGCGATACATGATGTGTGATACATGATGTGTGATACATGACATATGATACATGATGTTTGATACATGATGTGTGATACATGATGTTTGATACATGATGTGTGATACATGATGTGTGATATATGATGCTTGATACATGATGTGTGATACATGATGTTTGATACATGATGTGTGATACATTATGTTTGATACATGATGTTTGATACATGATGTGTGATACATGATGTTTGATACATGATGTGTGATACATGATGTGTGATACATGTGTGATACATGATGTTTGATACATGATCTGTGATACATGACGTGTGATACATGATGTTTGATACATGATGTGTGATACATGATGTGTGATACATGACATGTGATACATGATGTTTGATACATGATGTGTGATACATGATGTTTGATACATGATGTGTGATACATGATGTTTGATACATGATGTTTGATACATGATGTTTGATACATGATGTTTGATACATGATGTGTGATACATGATGTGTGATACATGACATGTGATACATGATGTTTGATACATGATGTGTGATACATGATGTTTGATACATGATGTGTGATACATGATGTTTGATACATGATGATTGATACATGATGTGTGATACATGATGTTTGATACATGATGTGTGATACATGATGTGTGATATATGATGTTTGTTACATGATGTGTGATACATGATGTTTGATACATGATGTGTGATACATGATGTGTGATACATGATGTGTGATACATGATGTTTGATACATGATGTGTGATACATGATGTGTGATACATGATGTGTGATACATGACATGTGATATATGATGTGTGACACATGATGTGTTATACATGACGTGTGATACATGATGTGTGATACATGATGTGTGATACATGACGTGTGATACATGATATGTGATACATGATGTGTGATATATGATGTGTGACATATGATGTGTGATATATGATGTGTGATACATGATGTGTGATACATGATGTGTGATACATGATGTGTGATACATGATGTTTGATACATGATGTGTGATACATGATGTGTGATACATGATGTGTGATACATGATGTGTGATACATGGCGTGTGATACATGATGTGTGATACATGATGTGTGATACATGACGTGTGATACATGATGTGTGATACATGATGTGTGATACATGACGTGTGATACATGATGTGTGATACATGATGTGTGATATATGATGTGTGATACATGATGTGTGATACATGATGTTTGATACATGATGTGTGATACATGATGTTTGATACATGATGTGTGATACATGATGTGTGATACATGATGTGTGATACATGATGTGTGATACATGATGTTTGATACATGATGTGTGATACATGATGTGTGATGCATGATGTGTGATACATGATGTTTGATACATGATGTTTGACACATGATGTGTGATACATGATGTGTGATACATGATGTGTGATACATGATGTGTGATATATGATGTGTGATGCATGATGTGTGATATATGATGTGTGATACATGATGTGTGATACATGACGTGTGATACATGATGTGTGATACATGATGTGTGATACATGATGTGTGATACATGACGTGTGATACATGATGTGTGATACATGACGTGTGATACATGATGTGTGATACATGATGTGTGATACATGATGTTTGATACATGACGTGTGATATATGATGTGTGATACATGACGTGGCATACATGATGTGTGATACATGATGTGTGATACATGATGTGTGATACGTGATGTGTGATACATGATGTTTGATACATGACGTGTGATACATGATGTGTGATACATGATGTGTGATACATGATGTTTGATACATGACGTGTGATACATGATGTGTGATACATGACGTGTGATACATGATGTGTGATACATGATGTGTGATATATGATGTGTGATACATGATGTGTGATGTATGACATGTGATACATGATGTGTGATACATGATGTGTGATACATGATGTGTGATACATGATGTGTGATACATGACGTGTGATACATGATGTGTGATATATGATGTGTGATACATGACGTGTGATACATGATGTGTGATACATGATGTGTGATACATCACGTGTGATACATGATGTGTGATACATGATGTGTGATACATGACGTGTGATACATGATGTGTGATACATGGTGTGTGATACATGATGTGTGATATATGATGTGTGATACATGACGTGTGATACATGATGTGTGATACATGATGTGTGATACATGACGTGTGATACATGATGTGTGATATATGATGTGTGATACATGATGTGTGATACATGACGTGTGATACATGATGTGTGATACATGATGTGTGATACATGATGTGTGATATATGATGTGTGATACATGATGTGTGATACATGATGTGTGATACATGATGTGTGATACATGATGTGTGATATATGATGTGTGATACATGACGTGTGATACATGATGTGTGATACATGACGTGTGATACATGATGTGTGATACATGATGTGTGATACATGATGTGTGATACATGACGTGTGATACATGATGTGTGATACATGACGTGTGATACATGATGTGTGATACATGATGTGTGATACATGATGTTTGATACATGACGTGTGATATATGATGTGTGATACATGACGTGTGATACATGATGTGTGATACATGATGTGTGATACATGATGTGTGATACATGATGTGTGATACATGACGTGTGATACATGATGTGTGATACATGATGTGTGACACATGATGTGTGATACATGATGTGTGATATATGATGTGTGATACATGATGTGTGATACATGATGTGTGATACATGATGTGTGATATATGATGTGTGATACATGACGTGTGATACATGATGTGTGATACATGATGTGTGATATATGATGTGTGATACATGATGTGTGATACATGATGTGTGATACATGATGTGTGATACATGACGTGTGATACATGATGTGTGATACGTGATGTGTGATACATGATGTGTGATACATGATGTGTGATATATGATGTGTGATACATGATGTGTGATACATGATGTGTGATACATGATGTGTGATATATGATGTGTGATACATGATGTGTGATACATGACGTGTGATACATGATGTGTGATACATGATGTGTGATACATGACGTGTGATACATAATGTGTGATACATGATGTGTGATACATGACGTGTGTTACATGATGTGTGATACATGATGTGTGATACATGACGTGTGATACATGATGTGTGATACATGATGTGTGATACATGCTGTTTGATACATGACGTGTGATACATGATGTGTGATACATGACGTGTGATACATGATGTGTGATACATGACGTGTGATACATGATGTGTGATACATGATGTGTGATACATGATGTGTGATACATGACGTGTGATACATGATGTGTGATACATGATGTGTGATACATGATGTGTGATATATGATGTATGATACATGATGTGTGATATATGATGTGTGATACATGATGTGTGACACATGATGTGTGATACATGATGTTTGATACATGATGTGTGATACATGATGTGTGATACATGATGTGTGATACATGATGTGTGATACATGACGTGTGATACATGATGTTAGATACATGATGTGTGATACATGATGTGTGATACATGATGTGTGATACATGATGTGTGATACATGATGTGTGATACATGATGTGTGATACATGATGTGTGATACATGACGTGTGATACATGATGTTTGATACATGATGTGTGATACATGATGTGTGATACATGATGTGTGATACATGATGTGTGATACATGACGTGTGATACATGATGTTTGATACATGATGTGTGATACATGATGTTTGATACATGATGTGTGATACATGATGTGTGATATATGATGTGTGATACATGATGTGTGATACATGATGTTTGATACATGATGTGTGATACATGATGTGTGATACATGATGTGTGATACATGATGTGTGATATATGATGTGTGACACATGATGTGTGATACATGATGTTTGATACATGATGTGTGATACATGATGTGTGATACATGATGTGTGACACATGATGTGTGATACATGATGTTTGATACATGATGTGTGATACATGATGTGTGATATATGATGTGTGATACATGATGTGCGATACATGATGTGTGATACATGATGTGTGATACATGACATATGATACATGATGTTTGATACATGATGTGTGATACATGATGTTTGATACATGATGTGTGATACATGATGTGTGATATATGATGCTTGATACATGATGTGTGATACATGATGTTTGATACATGATGTGTGATACATTATGTTTGATACATGATGTTTGATACATGATGTGTGATACATGATGTTTGATACATGATGTGTGATACATGATGTGTGATACATGTGTGATACATGATGTTTGATACATGATCTGTGATACATGACGTGTGATACATGATGTTTGATACATGATGTGTGATACATGATGTGTGATACATGACATGTGATACATGATGTTTGATACATGATGTGTGATACATGATGTTTGATACATGATGTGTGATACATGATGTTTGATACATGATGTTTGATACATGATGTTTGATACATGATGTTTGATACATGATGTGTGATACATGATGTGTGATACATGACATGTGATACATGATGTTTGATACATGATGTGTGATACATGATGTTTGATACATGATGTGTGATACATGATGTTTGATACATGATGATTGATACATGATGTGTGATACATGATGTTTGATACATGATGTGTGATACATGATGTGTGATATATGATGTTTGTTACATGATGTGTGATACATGATGTTTGATACATGATGTGTGATACATGATGTGTGATACATGATGTGTGATACATGATGTTTGATACATGATGTGTGATACATGATGTGTGATACATGATGTGTGATACATGACATGTGATATATGATGTGTGACACATGATGTGTTATACATGACGTGTGATACATGATGTGTGATACATGATGTGTGATACATGACGTGTGATACATGATATGTGATACATGATGTGTGATATATGATGTGTGACATATGATGTGTGATATATGATGTGTGATACATGATGTGTGATACATGATGTGTGATACATGATGTGTGATACATGATGTTTGATACATGATGTGTGATACATGATGTGTGATACATGATGTGTGATACATGATGTGTGATACATGGCGTGTGATACATGATGTGTGATACATGATGTGTGATACATGACGTGTGATACATGATGTGTGATACATGATGTGTGATACATGACGTGTGATACATGATGTGTGATACATGATGTGTGATATATGATGTGTGATACATGATGTGTGATACATGATGTTTGATACATGATGTGTGATACATGATGTTTGATACATGATGTGTGATACATGATGTGTGATACATGATGTGTGATACATGATGTGTGATACATGATGTTTGATACATGATGTGTGATACATGATGTGTGATGCATGATGTGTGATACATGATGTTTGATACATGATGTTTGACACATGATGTGTGATACATGATGTGTGATACATGATGTGTGATACATGATGTGTGATATATGATGTGTGATGCATGATGTGTGATATATGATGTGTGATACATGATGTGTGATACATGACGTGTGATACATGATGTGTGATACATGATGTGTGATACATGATGTGTGATACATGACGTGTGATACATGATGTGTGATACATGACGTGTGATACATGATGTGTGATACATGATGTGTGATACATGATTGTTTGATACATGACGTGTGATATATGATGTGTGATACATGACGTGGCATACATGATGTGTGATACATGATGTGTGATACATGATGTGTGATACGTGATGTGTGATACATGATGTTTGATACATGACGTGTGATACATGATGTGTGATACATGATGTGTGATACATGATGTTTGATACATGACGTGTGATACATGATGTGTGATACATGACGTGTGATACATGATGTGTGATACATGATGTGTGATATATGATGTGTGATACATGATGTGTGATGTATGACATGTGATACATGATGTGTGATACATGATGTGTGATACATGATGTGTGATACATGATGTGTGATACATGACGTGTGATACATGATGTGTGATATATGATGTGTGATACATGACGTGTGATACATGATGTGTGATACATGATGTGTGATACATCACGTGTGATACATGATGTGTGATACATGATGTGTGATACATGACGTGTGATACATGATGTGTGATACATGGTGTGTGATACATGATGTGTGATATATGATGTGTGATACATGACGTGTGATACATGATGTGTGATACATGATGTGTGATACATGACGTGTGATACATGATGTGTGATATATGATGTGTGATACATGATGTGTGATACATGACGTGTGATACATGATGTGTGATACATGATGTGTGATACATGATGTGTGATATATGATGTGTGATACATGATGTGTGATACATGATGTGTGATACATGATGTGTGATACATGATGTGTGATATATGATGTGTGATACATGACGTGTGATACATGATGTGTGATACATGACGTGTGATACATGATGTGTGATACATGATGTGTGATACATGATGTGTGATACATGACGTGTGATACATGATGTGTGATACATGACGTGTGATACATGATGTGTGATACATGATGTGTGATACATGATGTTTGATACATGACGTGTGATATATGATGTGTGATACATGACGTGTGATACATGATGTGTGATACATGATGTGTGATACATGATGTGTGATACATGATGTGTGATACATGACGTGTGATACATGATGTGTGATACATGATGTGTGACACATGATGTGTGATACATGATGTGTGATATATGATGTGTGATACATGATGTGTGATACATGATGTGTGATACATGATGTGTGATATATGATGTGTGATACATGACGTGTGATACATGATGTGTGATACATGATGTGTGATATATGATGTGTGACACATGATGTGTGATACATGATGTGTGATATATGATGTGTGATACATGATGTGTGATACATGATGTGTGATACATGATGTGTGATACATGATGTGTGATATATGATGTGTGATACATGATGTGTGATACATGATGTGTGACACATGATGTGTGATACATGATGTTTGATACATGATGTGTGATACATGATGTGTGATATATGATGTGTGATATATGATGTGTGATACATGATGTGTGATATATGATGTGTGATATATGATGTGTGATACATGATGTGTGATATATGATGTGTGATACATGACGTGTGATACATGATGTGTGATACATGATGTGTGATACATGACGTGTGATACATGATGTGTGATACGTGATGTGTGATACATGATGTTTGATACATGACGTGTGATACATGATGTGTGATACATGATGTGTGATACATGATGTTTGATACATGACGTGTGATACAACATGATGTGTGATACATGGACGTGTGATACATGATGTGTGATACATGATGTGTGATATATGATGTGTGATACATGATGTGTGATATATGACATGTGATACATGATGTGTGATACATGATGTGTGATACATGATGTGTGATACATGATGTGTGATACATGACGTGTGATACATGATGTGTGATATATGATGTGTGATACATGACGTGTGATACATGATGTGTGATACATGATGTGTGATACATGACGTGTGATACATGATGTGTGATACATGGTGTGTGATACATGATGTGTGATATATGATGTGTGATACATGACGTGTGATACATGATGTGTGATACATGATGTGTGATACATGACGTGTGATACATGATGTGTGATATATGATGTGTGATACATGATGTGTGATACATGACGTGTGATACATGATGTGTGATACATGATGTGTGATACATGATGTGTGATATATGATGTGTGATACATGATGTGTGATACATGATGTGTGATACATGATGTGTGATATATGATGTGTGATACATGACGTGTGATACATGATGTGTGATACATGACGTGTGATACATGATGTGTGATACATGATGTGTGATACATGATGTGTGATACATGACGTGTGATACATGATGTGTGATACATGACGTGTGATACATGATGTGTGATACATGATGTGTGATACATGATGTTTGATACATGACGTGTGATATATGATGTGTGATACATGACGTGTGATACATGATGTGTGATACATGATGTGTGATACATGATGTGTGATACGTGATGTGTGATACATGATGTTTGATACATGACGTGTGATACATGATGTGTGATACATGATTGTGTGATACATGATGTTTGATACATGACGTGTGATACATGATGTGTGATACATGACGTGTGATACATGATGTGTGATACATGATGTGTGATATATGATGTGTGATACATGATGTGTGATGTATGACATGTGATACATGATGTGTGATACATGATGTGTGATACATGATGTGTGATACATGATGTGTGATACATGACGTGTGATACATGATGTGTGATATATGATGTGTGATACATGACGTGTGATACATGATGTGTGATACATGATGTGTGATACATCACGGTGATACATGATTGTGATACATGATGTGTGATACATGATGTGTGATACATGATGTGTGATATTCATGATGTGTGATACACGACGTTGTGATACATGATGTGTGATACATGATGTGTGATACATGAGGTGTGATACATGATGTGTGATATATGATGTGTGATACATGATGTGTGATACATGACGTGTGATACATGATGTGTGATACATGATGCGTGATACATGATGTGTGATATATGATGTGTGATACATGATGTGTGATACATGATGTGTGATACATGATGTGTGATACATGATGTGTGATATATGATGTGTGATACATGACGTGTGATACATGATGTGTGATACATGACGTGTGATACATGATGTGTGATACATGATGTGTGATACATGATGTGTGATATATGATGTGTGATACATGATGTGTGATACATGATGTGTGATACATTGATAGATGTGGACCTGATTGATACATGAGTGTGATACATGACGTGTGATACATGATGTGTGATACATGACGTGTGATACATGATGTGTTGATACATGATGTGTGATACATTGACGTGTGATACAATGACGTTGTGATACATGATGTGTGATACATGATGTGTGATACATGATGTGTGATACATGATGTGTGACACATGATGTGTGATACATGACGTGTGATACTATGATGTTGTGATACATGACGTGTGATACATGATGTGTGATACATGATGTGTGATACATGATGTGTGATACATGATGTGTGATACATGACGTGTGATACATGATGTGTGATACATGATGTGTGACACATGATGTGTGATACATGATGTGTGATATATGATGTGTGATACATGATGTGTGATACATGATGTGTGATACATGATGTGTGATACATGATGTGTGATACATGATGTGTGATACATGATGTGTGATACTATGATGTGTGATACATGACTGTGTGATACATGATTGTGTGATACATGATGTGTGATACATGATGTGTGATACATGATGTGTGATACATGACGTGTGATACATGATGTGTGATACATGACTGTGTGATACATGATGTGTGATACATGATGTGTGATACATGATGTGTTGATACATGATGTGTGATACATGATGTGTGATACATGACGTGTGATACATGATGTGTGATACATGATGTGTGATACATGATGTGTGATACATGACGTGTGATATATGATGTGTGATACATGACGTGTGATATGATGTTGATACATGATGTGTGATACATGATGTGTGATACATGATGTGTGATACATGATGTGTGATACATGATGTGTGATACATGATGTGTGATACATGATGTGTGATACATGATGTGTGATACATGATGTGTGATACTATGATGTGTGATACATGATGTGTGATACATGATGTGTGATACATGATGTGTGATATATGATGTGTGATACATGACGTGTGATACATGATGTGTGATACATTGATGTGTGATACATGATGTGTGACACATGATGTGTTGATACATGATGTGTGATATATGATGTGTGATACATGATGTGTGATACATGATGTGTGATACATGATGTGTGATACATGATGTGTGATATATGATGTGTGATACATGATGTGTGATACATGATGTGTGATACATGATGTGTGATACATGATGTGTGATACATGATGTGTGATACATGATGTGTGATACATGATGTGTGATACATGATGTGTGATACATGATGTGTGATACTATGATGTGTGGATATATGATGTGTTGATACATGATGTGTGATATATGATGTGTGATACATGATGTGTGATATATGATGTGTGTTACATGATGTGTGATATGATGTGTGATACATGATGTGTGATACATGATGTGTGATACATGACGTGTGATACATGATGTGTGATACGTGATGTGTGATACATGATGTTTGATACATGACGTGTGATACATGATGTGTGATACATGATGTGTGATACATGATGTTTGATACTGACGTGTGATACATGATGTGTGATACATGACGTGTGATACATGATGTGTGATACATGATGTGTGATATATGATGTGTGATACATGTGTGATATATGACATGTGATACATGATGTGTGATACATGAGTGTGATACATGATGTGTGATACTTGATGTGTGATACATGAGTGTGATACGTGATGTGTGATATATGAGTGTGATACATGACGTGTGATACATGATGTGTGATACATGATGTGTGATACATGATGTGTGATACATGATGTGTGATATATGATGTGTGATACATGACGTGTGATACATGATGTGTGATACATGATGTGTGATACATGACGTGTGATACATGATGTGTGATATATGATGTGTGATACATGATCGTGTGATACATGACGTGTGATACATGATGTGTGATACATGATGTGTGATACATGATGTGTGATAAATGATGTGTGATACATGACTGTGTGATACATGATGTGTGATACATGATGTGTGATACATGATGTGTGATATATGATGTGTGATACATGACGTGTGATACATGATGTGTGATACATGACGTGTGATACATGATGTGTGATACATGATGTGTGATACATGATGTGTGATACATGACGTGTGATACATGATGTGTGATACATGACCGTGTGATACATGATGTGTGATACATGATGTGTGATACATGATGTTTGATACATGACGTGTGATATATGATGTGTGATACATGACGTGTGATACATGATGTGTGATACATGATGTGTGATACATGATGTGTGATACGTGATGTGTGATACATGATGTTTGATACATGACGTGTGATACATGATGTGTGATACATGATGTGTGATACATGATGTGTTGATACATGACGTTGTGATACATGATGTGTGATACATGACGTGTGATACATGATGTGTGATACATGATGTGTGATATATGATGTGTGATACATGATGTGTGATGTCATGACATGTGATACATGATGTGTGATACATGATGTGTGATACATGATGTGTGATGATAATGATGTGTGATACATGACGTGTGATACATGATGTGTGATACATGATGTGTGATACATGACGTGTGATACATGATGTGTGATACATGATGTGTGATACATGATGTGTGATACATGATGTGTGATACATGATGTGTGATACATGATGTGTGATACATGATGTGTGATATATGACGTGTGATACATGATGTGTGATACATGATGTGTGATACATGATGTGTGATACATGATGTGTGATATATGATGTGTGATACATGATGTTGTAATGACGTTGATACTGATGTGTGATACATGATGTGTGATACATGATGTGTGATACATGATGTGTGATACATGATGTGTGATACATGATGTGTGATACATGATGTGTGATACATGATGTGTGATATATGATGTGTGATACATGATGTGATAATGATGGTGATACATGATGTGTGATACATGATGTGTGATACATGATGTGTGATACATGATGTGTGATACATGATGTGTGATACATGATGTGTGATACATGATGTGTGAACATGAGTGTGATACATGAGTGTGATACATGATGTGTTGATACATGACGTGTGATACATGATGTGTGATACATGATGTGTGATACATGATGTGTGATACATGATGTGTGATACATGATGTGTGATACATGATGTGTGATACATGATGTGTGATACATGATGTGTGATACATGATGTGTGATACATGATGTGTGATACATGATGTGTGATACATGATGTGTGATACATGATGTGTGATACATGATGTGTGATACATGATGTGTGATACTATGATGTGTGATACATGATGTGTGATACATGATGTGTGATACATGATGTGTGATACATGATGTGTGATACATGACGTGTGATACATGAGTGTGATATATGATGTGTGATACATGATGTGTGATACATGATGTTGATACATGATGTGTGATACATGATGTGTGATATATGATGTGTGATACATGATGTGTGATACATGATGTGTGATACATGATGTGTGATACATGATGTGTGATACATGATGTGTGATACTGATGTGTGATACTTGATCGTGTGATATATGATGATGTGATACATGAGGTGATTATACATGAAGTTCTACATGATCGTGTGATACTATATGTGTGATACATGATGTGTGATATATGATGTAGTGATACATGATGTGTGATATATGATGTGTGATACATGATGTGTGATACATGACCGATGTGATACATGATGTGTGATACATGAAGTGTGATACATGATGTTTGATACAATGATGTGTGATACATGATGTGTGATACATGATGTGGTGATACATGATGTGTGATACATGACGTGTGATACATGATGTGTGATACATGAATGTGTGATACATGACGTGTGATTCATGATGTGTGATACATGGTGTGTGATACAAGTGATGTGTGATATATGATGTGAATACATG